>NW_009198284.1:0-41844 GCF_000690835.1 Fulmarus glacialis
GAAATGCTGGCCTTTGTGATATTCCCCATGTTTTGCAATGAAAATGAAATGCTCCGCTCAGCTAGCGGACTGCACTGTGACCAAAGCTGGGGTATCGCTGCTGGCTGCAAGCAGGTGCCCAGGAATGGCAGTTTGTCTGTCACTCCTCTGTTTCCCCTGGCTCCGGGAGGCAAGTGCCCATGTAAGCCTGTCTTGTACGTGCTGCAAAGTTTTTAGAGAAGCTGTATACCTTGCCTCACCCTGCAGTGTGCCTTACGGGAGATCTTGAACAGACAGCAAAGACCCTTCTTCCCAAAATTGTAAGCAGGCTGCAGTCCTAAGGCCATATCCACCAGATGACGGAGCCTGCCAGGCCCTTCCTGGGAGCGTCGCCACCAGTTGCTTCTTCAGCAGAGCAACACAGACCAGTACTTCACCCTCATCCAGGCCTGATGCTCCGCAGGGATGCAAGGCAGTGGCGAATTGATGCTAAATAATCCTGAGAAAGGGGGATGCTGGGATAAGGAAGAAGGTGGGGGCTTGTCTTAGAACAAGGTGGTAGAAAATGGCTCAGAGAAACAGTAACTTCAGTGAGCAGTGAGAGCAGGGGCATGGCTGGGGGGGAGGCAGGCAGAGCCGGGGCCGGAGGGGCTGGCCATGTGTGTGCAGGGACTGCTGGGCACGCGGGACAGGCACTCTGTAAGCAGGACATGGGCCATGGGCTCGGCTTGGCTCTAAAGGAGAAGAGGCCCCACAGCAGCAGCTTAGCGAGAGGCCTGGTGTTTGGTCTGTTCCACATCAATGGGGCGTCCAGCTGTGGCTGAGGATGAAAGCAAGTGAGAGAGAGAGGATTAAAGGCTCCCAGGGTCTCCTCTAACCCGCCTAAGACTCACCGAGAGGGCAGTGTGCAGCTTCAGGAAGGCTTCTTCATATGGAAAATATTATGTGAGGGAGAGAAAGAGAAGGGGGAAGGGAAGAGGGAGAGAGGGAGACTTCTGTCCAGAGAGTGCTGGGGGAAGACTGATGACAAAAAGCATTTTGGAGGCTCAGACCCAGACCAGGGAGAAAGTGCTGAGTTCTGCCATACCCGAGAGTGCGGTGGGGCACAGGTGTGATGAGTTTGGGAGGCCTGCAGACAGGACAGAGAGCGCGAGGTCCAAATGTGCTAAGAGGACATAGCAGCAGAAAAATAAAGGGATGAAAGAAGAGGGGAAGTGGAAAAGGGGAAAGAGGAGGCTGGCAAAAGGGAGGAGAAAGGAGAGAAATGGAGGCGGAGGTGGTGAAAGGCGGAATGAGGGACATGGAGGAAAGCGAGAGGTGGTGAAAGGCTGGCTGTCTGCTCCATTGTGTTATTAACCAGGTCGCGAGGTGGAAGCGCCCCGCACGCAGCCCTCCTGGCCCGTTTCCTATCCCCGCCAAACTTCTCCCAGGAATGCTTGTGATTGGGAACAAATTGCTAACAGAAGTGAGAGATTTTGCACTGAATGCAAGCAAGTTTCCAGTGAAAGGTTTCCTGTCAGCGGGTTGGGACTGGAGGGTGTGGAGCCTTTCTGCCTGCTCTGGCAGAATAATCCTGCAAGTTAACACAAACCATTGGTTATAGCGCAGGATAAAGGACCTGAGGCTGGGCTTTCCTGCCTTCTGTTTTGGCTGCCACCGTTTGGCTGCTTTCATTCGCCGTTATTTTCTGCTTTGCCCGCGTGTGGCATTCTTGGTCTCATTAGCCCTTCCTCCACTTCCCCTGGCCACCCCCCACTGGTGAGATCTCCTGAGCATTCACAGGCTTGCACTCTACTTTCCTCCTTGATTTATACTGTTGAACTGAATGACCTTCCTTGACCTCATTTTCATGACAGTGTAAGCACACACATCAGCACTCAGCAAATGGCAAAAATAGTCCCTGCTTTGCAGTCCTGCCCTCTGAGCTGCAAGGACGCTAACTCTCCTGTTTCCACATGGGGTAGGTTTGGCACATGGGTGTCCCATCACCTGGATCTGCAGCACTCCCTTGCACACTAGAGTCCACAGACGTGGAAGGTGCTGGCTCAAAAATGCTGATCTGTGTATCTTTGCACATATGGACAGTGTTTAGCTGAGCTGGTGTGCATGCACAAGCAGCATGCAGGAAAATACTCCTGTGTATTTCACTTTATGTATAGACATGCAGAACTTTTCCTTCCTCTATCACCTATGCTTCAAGGGAGCCCACAGATATACATGGTCTGTCCCTGTGAGAAATGCACACCAATACTGTCTTTCCTTTCTGTCTAGGTTGCTGTGTTCTTGGTCATTGCTGCAGTAGCTGAAAACTTGCTAGATGGGCCAGACAAGCCAAAACACAGAACTGGGAGATGTGCATTGACTCCCTTGTATAGACATACTTACAAGGTGAGGCGAATTTCTATTACCACAAATATCCTGGTGCCCTGTGACTCCTGATGGAATAAGTGGATTTTAACAAGAGAGAAGAGATCACTTCTCCCTCCTGCCTAGAAAACACATAGCTGAGTCTCTGCTCCTGGTTCTGAGGAATTTCAGACAAAAGTCTGAAGTTCTTAAGTGTAAGAGGAGCAGCCAACCCAAAGGTTCTGCTGGGTTTTGGAACAGCAAGTCAGCTATGATCCTGTTTGCCATACTCCACCCAGCCTCCACTCTGACATCCCAAAGCTGAGTGTCTTCCACGCTCTTTCTAAATAGTTGGCAAGGCAGGTTTGCCCCCTTCCCTAGCCCAGCGGTACATAAATCCCTTTGTCCCCTAGTCTGGAAATCTGCCTTCCTGTCCCTCCCTTCCCTGCCTTCCTGGGAAGTCAGTGTGGATATGGTGTTGCCGGCTTGCCTGTCTGAGCTGCTTAGTTAAGAATAATAAACAAACTCCTAAATGGAAGGATATTCTTTAAACCTGCCTTGTGCTGCCTGCCAGGGAATGCAGGCAGCAAGGCCCACCTCCTGTCCCCCTCAAGCCCTAGCTCCAGGCTCTCCTGAAACCTGATCTCCTTTGCTGTGGAGCTGCACCATGGCCTCTGTGTGCACCTTCCCCCCTGACCCTGTCTGGATTCTCCTGTCCTTTTCCTGACACACACCCAACAAGTACATGCTCCTTGCTCAGACATGCACATACCACAGAGGGGCACGCAGTGGCACTGCCACATCTGGACTCGTGGAAGCAGAGGTGTGCTATACCCACCTCACAGATGGGTACGTAGTGGATTTACACATATGTCCATGCCCATCCCTTCACACAGGTATACACAAACACGCTGTAAAAAGTGATGCAAACGCCCACCATGCCAACAACTAGAGGCTGCTCACCCCTTTGGAAAACCCACCTAGGCAGTGTATGCAGATCAGAGGCAGAAATGGAAGTAGTGCCCACACAGCCCCAGACGTGAAAAGCAGCGTGGCACCCGATCTGCAAAGAAGTGGCAACCTCATATCACAGCAAGACAGCAGAGCATACCCAATAGCAGGCTCACTGATGAACCCAGCCAGCATGTGTCCTGATTTCTCTCACACTCACCTCCTTTTGCGGAGATGTCCATCCATCTCTCGCTATTTTTGTCGCTTTCCTTTCATGTATGTGCACTCTCCCTTCACTCTCACACATCCCAGCTTTCCTGTGTATACCTGCTGGTCCATTCTCTCATTCCCTGGAGGTTTACCTCTCGTACAAGGATATGCCACACACACCACCCTTACTTGTGCTTGCAATGCAGACCTTCCTGTACACATCTGTTTTGCTTTCATACGCTCTCTGTTCTTTGCAGCTTCTCTAACACAGATATGTCTTTCCCTGTCTCTCCATGTTGCTCATGCACCTTTTATTTAGGCACACAGTCATCTTTTTCCACCTTCTCCTGCTTGTTCTCCCCCTTCCAGCTCACACAGCTTCCCAGCTTTCCTTCTCTGTGGCCCATTTTCCTCATGCCAGCATTCACAGCTTGCAGGAAGAGGATGTCAGTTAGAGGCTAAGGAGTCCCTGGGACCCTCTGGCCCTGCCACGCTTTTCAATCCACTTCTTATTTTTCTTCTCTTTTTGTAATTTATTGTTTTCAGCTCTCTTCCTCCTCAGTGTCTGCTAAAGGGAACTCGTCTCCTTGCCTCTTCTCTCTGTTTTCATCTTAAGAGAAAGGGAAAAACCCATTTTGCTCTTTCCCCAGCTCCAATTCCCCTTCCACCCCCACACCCTCCCACCCCCCTTCCCAGCCCTGAAACCTTTTCCTGATAGTGTTGCTGTAACTGTTCAATTAAACGAGCAATTACAAAATCAATCAAACCAAAACGTGTGCTGTGCGCTGAGGGGGGACTGACTGCAGAGTGGGGACGTCGCCTGAGCCTGTCCCAGCCTGAAGGCAGCTCAGCTCACAGCTCAGCTGAAATTGTCTTGTTTGATGGTGAAACATTGCTCTGAGGACAGGTGCTCTGCTTCTGTAGGGTCACACTCTGCTGTGTAAAGCCAGCATCACTAGCTTCACACCACCTGCAAATTTCCCCTATCTGAGAAAATCCTGGCAAAGTTGTTAGTAATAGGCATGGCCTTTGGTTTGAATTGGCCAGTAAGAGGGTGCCAGTTGGAATACGTCACTGGGGATGTTCAGATGAGGGTGGTTTCTGCAGCAGTAGGAAGGAAGGAAAGTGATGAAGTGAAAATGGTAAACCCAAGCATGGGTCTTGTGTAATTTCATGGGGATAGACCTGCTGACTTCCTCTCCCCTTCTGTGTGTATGTTTCTGCTCCTGCTACACACTTAACATATCGAATCAGTGTGTGCCGTGGCTCTTTGCCGCTGTCTACTGTTTTCTCACCAGGTGAACTCACACTGTCTTACTCCCCACTATCTGTATCTCCTCAGAACTACATCCATGATTTTCACTGCAGGAATTCCCTTTTGACACCTGCAGCCCTCTTGGCGCTGTCATAAGCAAGCAGCTAGAGTGTCCCTGACACAAAGGCACAAATCCTTCCAAAATGATCACAAACAAGATGAGCTGGGGAACAGGTTGGATTAAGAGGAAAATGTGCAAAACAGATGAGTTTTGGTTCGTACATGGGCAGAATCATGGCACCTTTCCAGTGGCATGAGGAAGCCAGCTTTAACGTACAATATTTACCAAGGAGACCCAGATCCTGTTATTGGTTACACCAGGGAAACGCCATCACCATTTCATCCCGTGAAAGGCTGAGGCAAACTGATGAAAATTTGGGACCAGAGAGCTTAATGGAAAGGATGGGGAAGGCTTTCTTGTCTGCTTATGAGCAACATACATGAAAGGAACACCTTCTAAAAAGCCCTTTGCCCTAGTGTAATCCATTTGGGCTGCCAGGAGCACACCTTCGTCTTGCTGGTGGGTTCTGGTGCTGCTCTTAGAGGAAGACTTCCCTCCAGATTTAAGGGAAGCAGGGTTGGAGCTATTTAATGAGGAGCTTTTATCCCAGACTTGACCCTGATTTTGCACAGTCAGAAAAGCAGCATCCCAAAGGCTTATCATTCCTTTAAGAGCAGAAATCTGGCAAGTTTCCTAGGGCAGGAGTCCAGTTTGGCTTTAATTTTTAGCGAGTAATACTTAAAGCCTGGTCAGCCTGCAGGTCCTATGGAAACACAGGACTGTGTTGACACACTTCCTAATGCAACAGGAGGTACGCAAATCAATTTGCAAGGATGCTTTAACAAGGTCCCCCATCCCCATTTTTTTTTTTTTTTTTAGTTTGGTCACACTCTGATTTACCAGTTTTATATATATTAAAATATTGAAGATAAGCACCAATACATAACTGCGGCTTTACTCCTGTTCTGAAGTTCCCTGTGTCTGACGGTGACATTCAGTGCTGTTGCAAAGCTCATCTGTTTCCCCACCCACCTGGAAATGACAGCGTGAAGAGGGCTGGAAAAGAAGAAAATTTGGCAGGGGGAGCAGTGAGGGATAGGTTGATTTTTTTATGCCACTTGTCTTGGGTTGTACTGATACCTTATAGGGTGTGTTTATTGGGTATGCCAAGGATGCCCGGAGCCTGTGACCTTGGTGTTTGTATAAATCTAAAGAAGTAAGTGTATGTTTCAAAGCACTTCAATGACACTATGGCGTCAGCGCAGCTGCACGGCCCTTTGTGCAGGCAATGCAAGTCTGTCTGTCTGCGAGCGCTATTCAGTTAGCACTACTTTGATCTCTTTCTATGACTTGGGGAACTCCCTGAGGTAGTGTCCTTTGGCTCTCAGTCCTAGAAAGATTTTAGCTTGTGACTCTGAGGATAAGACAGGCTGGTACCCACCCCCGTCAGCCTTTGGATAGAAGGACCAGCTGCAGAGCCCAAAGGAGATTCCCATTTTTCTTGGTAGGTTTGGGACCCAAGCATCTGGGAGAGGACTCGTTTATGGGAAAGATCTAAAATGCCAAAGAGGGACAGGGAGGGACATTGTTTTGCAAACCTTTTGTTCAAAAGCTACAAATCTCTCACCCATGGCTCTACCTGTCCCTTGGCTCTCCCTTCATGCTGGGTACATGCAAACACGCGTGTGAAACAGCTTGGCCTGTGCCCCTGCCAGACATACAGCAGGACCCTTAGTCAAGCCACATATGGGAAGGAGCAGCTTACAATTTGGTGGTTAGGAGGGAAGAAAACCCACCTGGCTCCTTGGAGGACAAGCGCCCCCAGGAGCAAATAAAGGCTACAAAGACGCTGCTGGTGTGCAAGCCCTCTCGGTTGCTCCAGTTTGTTGAGGTGTTTGCTGGGGCTTGATGGAGGTGGATGAACGGACCTGAACACGCTCTCAGTTGGTTTCTATCGGGTGGGGAAACTGTTGTCTCTGAGGAATTGACTCCTGATTTATGAAGGGCTCACTCCTGACTTGCAATGAGATGAGTAATAGGAGATTTGGCCCCTGCTCCCTGCTTAGGGGAATGCATTGCATGCTCTAAGAGATAAACACACAGCTCACATGCTTACAGATCCCAGCCTGGCATTGCTGCAGCCCCCAGGCTCCCACTGGGTTTGCTAACACACTTTGGGGCCTGATCCTGTTTTGGCAGTCCTGGGGGAGGGAAGTGCTGCCATAGTACAATAGATTGGGTCTGCTTTGGTGCAACGCCATGTGCTCGTGGTACTGCTAAATGCCATACGGGTGGCACTGTGTGAAAGTCTTTGGTCATGTCCATCTGTCTGTTTGCCATCTATATTTGGTAAAAAAATGATTTGGAATTGTTTGTTTGTGGCTCCTTGGAAACCCCCCTTAAGAAACGGCTTCTTTTGTTTGGTTACTTGGGAAAAATATTTTCCCCTCCTTCTTTCACTATTTTGAAACATTAAAAAAAGCAAAGCTTTAAAGAGCCCAGGAATACCCAGGACGGACTGTCAGCAGCAGCCTCTGTATCTTTCCTCATGGCTCAGTGCTTGCCTTGGTCTTCATCTCTTCCAGACACTCTGCTCCACCTTCTTGTAAATTCTGACAATGAAAACACTATTTAAATGTCCTCGAAGTTTCTCTTTCCATTGAAAAAGGGGATTTATTCTCTTTTTTTTTTTTTTTTTTAATCAGAATTAATGTGATTCTAATGTGTTCCTTTTGATCTTCAGGGGATTTTTTACACTGATGATCCCTAATTTTGAAATGATTTTTTTTTTGTTTTAATTGTTTTAAAAAGCTTTAGTGAAGAGGAGAAAAAAATCCATCCTACTTCTTTGGCACATCTTTAACCTTTAAGTACCTCCGGAAAAAAATATTTAAAATATATTATACATTTTTAAACAGGGTGCTTTTGACAGGTCAGTTTCAAACCTCTCTCTCTTTTCTTACGCTGTGTTGGAATAAGACAATTTTGCAGCTTGGATTTTTTTGACAGTTAAATTGCAATGTAGGCAGAGGGTGGAATAGGGATCCTGTCTCTTTAACTCTCTAACTAGACAAAGACTTTTCCCCTTTGAGAGCTGAGCCCGGGATCAGAACTGTCAGATGATCTCGTAGCACTTGGGAGAGTTTGCAAAGTCATAATTATATCTTTTAACCTGTCTTGCTCTTTGCAAAAGAAAGGTCCTATTATATTGAAATGAGATTATTAGCCATCAAATACTTTCTTTCTTGGGATTCTTCTTCTTTAAAAAAAATTCAAATACCTTAACTACTTTGCAATTGAATTTTTATAAGATTTACTTTTCACTAAATAAATGTTCTGTAGCAGCTATTTTTTAAAGTATTTTTAAAAGGGTGTTTTCAATATGCAGATGGAAAAAAATCAGACTAAATGTCTGAAATGTCACCTGTATAATTAAAGGAAGGTAAAGTTTCAGAGCTCAGTTCAGTTTTTTTCCCTGGCTTAGTTGGTGAGCTTCACTATTCAAAAACCCTGATTCTTTTCCTGATTTCAGTGCCAAAAATTTTTTTTTTTCCTGAAATGCAATCATTTTCAACCTTCCATTTTCTCTCTTTTTTTCTGTGTCTTTTCTTCTTCCCCAAACATGAAAAAAATGAAAATGAAACCCCAAATAACTGGAGAGGTTTGGTTTTTTTTTTTTAAATCCACACAATTAAAATCACTGCGCTGCAGTGTCGACATGTGCTTTACAAAAGGTGACGACTGCATTAAAGCAATCAGAGTCACACCAAAAAGCTAAGCAAAATATGATATCAAATTCAAGTAAGAGCCTCTTTATACTAGCTCATCCGAGTACCAGTTGGCAAAATAGTTACACCCAGGCCTAATTTGAAACTTGAGATTAGTTCCAGGTTACACAAACAATAAATATTTAGCACGTGTTTAAATGTCTAGCTGAATAAGGATTGAAATGAACATAAAATAGTTGAAATCCATGAACAATCTGGGCCTGATCCAAAGACCTCTGAAGTCAAGGGAGGATCCTTCCACCTGCTACAATAGCTTTGGCTCAAGCACCCCTTTGTTGGAAGTGATTGGTCACTTTAATCCAATGATTAAAGTGCTGTCATTTATAGCTCTATAATTCAGATTGTGTCAGCCTTTCCATTATAAACTCTCTTTCTTTTCAAGGGTGGGTTATGTCTTGGCCATAAAAATTCATTCTGAGATTAAATTCAGCATGTTCCGATCTAACAAAGGAATCGTTCCTTGTGCAGACAAAACTCCCCATTAAACTCACAGGATGCCAGGAGGTCACAACTGGTTTACATTTTTTTAAGGGATTAGATACATTTAAATTTTTAAAAATGCTCTGTAGAGTACACAGGGCCCAATCCTGCAGCACTCTCAATTATGGGAGCCACTTTACCAGTGTGAGTAGTTTAAGATAATGGGGGCTATTGCCATGAGTAAAGTTACTCATATGCGTATGTGTTTGCTAATACCACAGTCTGGTATATGTTTGGTGCACACCTTCAGGAAGGTCCTCAGTTGTCATAATGCACGTATATATTCTGTTGTCTATATACTACTTTTTTTAATTCCAAAGACTAAGAATAAAGGCCATTATTTAATACACATTTCCTTAACCTTCTCAAAAAGATGTCTTGGTCATAATGAAAACCAAGAGACTGACAGATCAAAAGAACCTCCCTGATGTTAAATAAGGCCCCGATTCTGAATGAGACCCACCTGGGGAATCTTTGTTCATGAAGCACCTCAGGACAGAAAAGTTAGGAAATTCATTGAGCTGCACTTTAAATAAACCTAAGCACCTGCTGAATGTTAAGCACATGTTTTCTATAGCTCTAGAAGTCCCCCATGCTCCTGTTGCTTTGGTATTGAAACACCTCCCTGTCTTACCTGTTTTTAATACTTACAACCCTATTACAAACTAAAGATTTTTTTTTCCCTCTCTGCTTTACAGGACAGACCCAGTGTCTTCAGGGAAACTACCTGACACTCTATCAACAGGTATTCTCCGTCCATCCAGCTTTCAGTTTCCATTTTCATGCTGAGGCTGCAACACCAGCTACCTCTAGTTCAAGGTAGGAGCAAAAGTGTAGTTTTACTTCTGCATTTGCACCCTTATATTTCTTTTCCAATCGGATGAATCAAGAGGATCATCTAGAACCTCAGTAAGCTACCTTTAATTGTCCATGTGTGCTAGAGAGCCACGCAGGTAAAACTAGAGAGCCAATTCAACCTGTGTAAATTGGCAGTGTCCCCTTGACTCACTGGAGCAGCTCCAGTTTACACCACTCAGGATCTGACTTGGAATTTCAAGGCTTTTCAGTCACCATCATAAATATCTCTTCTTTTTCTTGGCAATGAAATAATCTACGGAGTAGTTCCAAAAAATTAAAAGAAGTTGTTGGCAGATGTGTCTATTAGTTTGAGGTGGAGATTTTTGGCTTTTTTGAGATTTGAGCTCGGACACGGGGTAGCATGGAGGCTTCTTAATATCCAAGTAGTAGCTTTACCTTTGGCTGTGCAGTCAGCTGAGCTGTCCCTAGGGGCAGGTACTTTGTTTCCCTGGGCTGATTGTAGAGAGGCTTTAAGAGACCCTGGAAATATACAATAAGAGGAATTCAAAAACTGCCCCTTGTCTCACTGACAAGCAACCCTGGTGAGTCCATAAGAAGTCCACTGAAGTCAGTACCTTTGTTCCAGCTTTTGACAGAGATGGTGCGTGGCTTATGGAACGTAAGCAGTAGATGGTGTCTCACTTTGCGTATTTGCAACGTGGAAAATAGTGCTTTTCTCAACTGCAGATTCCTATGGAAAACGTTCTCAGCCTTCTGGGAGTAAAATTCCTCTGCAGGGCAGGAGGTGTTATGCCTTTGGAAGCCCTGCAAAGTCAGGCCTGTCATTGCAATGGAAGGAGATTGGGGTTGGCGCCTCTGTGGGTGTGAGTGTAAACATCCATCTGGGTGTGCCAACTAGAACGTGCCCTGGCTTTGTTATTACTAAGGCCCAGCTCCACTTAAACTTTCTCCTGAGTGATTATCGACGTGCTTGCAGTTCCGGGGGACGTGGAAATTGGCTTGTTTACTCTAATTTGGCAAGAGCGAGCCGTCAGCCCTTTAAGGCACTGGAGTACTTCCTTGAAGTCAAGAGTTGCTGTTCAGCAACTTTGCAGAGCAGATCTGGGAAGAAACTGAGCCATATTTTGGACAGAAAAATGAGGTCTCATTGATACAGCTCAGCTCAGCCGTACCCCATGCATTTCTTCCTGCCGATCCTCCCATTGCTGTCACCAGCCTCTGCTCAAACTCACCAATGCCAGCACAAATCAAGGTGAAAGGTTGTATAAATTCCTGATCAGAGCTTAAATAGCCTAGATTTTTTAATTTGGTCCTGGGACTCTCTCAGGAAAAACGTCAAAGCCTTCTGCTCTGTTATTTGTGCTGAGCTAAAAATAACTTGGGGGGCCCCACCTTAACTGAACACACTCCCTTGAAAACAGACCAGTATACAAATTCCCATGTGCTGGTTCTCTTAGATTTCTGGCAGCCAGAAATCAAAGTCATCAGAAGCTAGAAAACTATTACTCTTTGTGGTGTCACCCTTCCTGATAGAAATCAATGGATCTACTGGAACACAGCAAGCGGCAGCTCCAACACATGGAGGAAGGACTTGCTTTATTTCCAGCTGGACATTGCCAAGCCTTCAGTCAGAGCCACCAATGCAGTAACTAACACTGTCAATGTCTTAACACCAGTGTAAAGAAAAAGCACTTTGCAGTAGAGGAGCTCTGTATTGTCTTTTTCTTCTAATAATAGTGCAAAATCTGTACTAGGAGTCTGGGCAGCACCTTGAGAGCTCGTCTGCCTGCTCTCCAGGCAGTCTTCCACAGGGGTTGTCTGCTCAAACCAGTAATGGGTCAGTGTTCCCAGTTGCATTTACATTGTCAGAGAGGATGATGCTCTTGGCCTTCACAGCCTTCGTCTGTGGCAGACACGTCCTTGGGAACTGTAGTGTGTTATGGTCCTGAAAATGTATTTGCAGTCTGTTTTCCTCATCAGGTCTCTGTGATGACCTGGAGGAGATTGTTGGTGGGCTGTCCAGCTCCCCCACCAAATTTATCTGTATGTAAACACCTTGTCCTTGATTCCTGCCATGGTGATGAAATGGGCTGAAGTGGCATTTGCTAGCACCAGAGACCAGGATTTCTGTTGCTGGGGCCTTTTCAATCAATACTAACTTCCCAAGCTTTGCTAAGTGGAGCATTTCTCCTAAAGCAGCTCCACTTCTCCTTTCTGGCAAGACAGTCCTATGACCCTCAGATACTCAGTGCTTCACAGGTTGGATCAACGGGCAATTGTTACAGAAACACATTGAATTTCCCCAGTCTGGGTTTTTCTTTTTTTGTTTGGTGTTTTTTTTTGTTTGTTTATTTGTTTTTTTCTTTTTTCAGCCTTTAACAAAACCCCCAGAGATTTGAGTAAAAATAGAAAGAATAAGAAAACAAATTCTATCATAATTTTTTTCAAGGGCAGAGAAATAATTTCCCAGCCTGCTCTAATCCTCCTTCACAGCCCCAGAAAGGTTTTACAGGCTGAAGCAATCAGACTCTCAGGAGGTGCTTGAGTAGAAAAGGGAGACCACAAAACCAGGGCCATATTTCCATCTGGTGTAAAATAGCAGTGTTTCAGTGGGTGTAAGCTGAGTGCTTTCCCCCGGCCATGGATTGAGCCAGCTGACCCCAGTCGGTGGCAAACCTCTTAGATCAGTGTCAGGGAGCTGACACCTAGCTCCTCTCTGTGGTGACCATTCCTGGGGACTGAATACATCTTGATTCCATATTTTGATTTTACAGGTCCTGCACAATAATCACCTCTTAATTCACCCTCCCTCCTCTATTCTCTCTCCGCTAAGGAACAGCAGACGGGAGATTTCATGTGCCATAAATATTTAGATTGTGCCTGTGTGTTTATAACACTTGCCGAGAGTGTAACTGGAGCAGCTCACACTCAGCAGCAACACCTGATGCTAGGGAAAGTTTTCCATCACCTCATATGGACCAAACAGCCGTGCGCCACGAGCCGACCACGCACCAGGGACCAGTAGCTGTGTTGTCCCTGCCCCTTTCTCCCCCTGCCACACTGTTGAATAATAACAACAATAACAATACAGACATGTTTTCGTGTCCCTTAGGAGCTGCTGCTCTAAAGGACATTGGAAAAAAGCTGTGGCTGGGATTGAATGGAAACTTTTTGCAGCATTACCATGGGTATATGGCATGGGAGAAGCATGTCTCCTATGTGACCCATAGGTTCTAGGCCACATGTGCTAGGAGATCCACAGTGCTTGTATGTGTCTTGGCCTCTCCAACATAGCCCGAGTGTCTTAATTGCATGGCACGGTTGCCTTTAGGAAGGTAGAGTATCTAATGCAGGAGCTTTTTAAGAGTAGGTTAGACCTCAGGAAGGACAGTAAAACTGATATTTACTTTGGGAGCACAAGAATAGTCCAGCCGAGGTTCTAGGCCCCTTTCCATAGCTGCCTGGATCAGGCCAAGCTGGGCTGTGCTGGTTGCCTGGTTGTATGTGGAGCGGGTCGACAGGCAAACCAGGCAGCAAGTCTGCACGGGCACACAGCCGTGTCTCCTCAGCCTTGCTGGCTTATGCACAGCGGTCAGCCCTGCACTTAAGGTCTCTTAAGTGTTATGGAATTTTTTGTGCTTTAATAAATGTGTTTTTACTAATGTTTCTTTAGGGGAAAATATTTTTCTTTTGTTTCTCTGTGTAGCCTCTTTAGGACTTTCTGTGGAAGTGAAGCCAATAGTACTAGCTTTGGCTCTTTTTTCCCTGTCCTGTGCTTTTTTTCCTTTCTTTTTTTGGAGAGGAAATAAATCTCTGTTTTTAGTCCCTTCCCTTGCTCCTATTCCACTTACCTGCTGGGTTCTCTGTTCTATGGCGTTAGAAACAGGAGTAATGACTTACTCACAAACTTAAGAAGGATTTTCCTCCCTGGGCAGGCAGGATTTGATACTTGTGGGCATTGCTCAAACATTTTTCCTGGAGCCTTTAATACTTGTCATGGTCAGAGGTAAGACATTACAAGAGATGGCTTGTAAGTGATGTCCAGTTTGGTAGTTTTTGGGTTCTTTAAAGTTTGCTCTTTACCACCAATGGCAAATTTTGTATTTGGTGCAGTGAGGACTGGAACTAAGAAGGAAAAAAAGAGAGAGAGAGAGAGAGAACCCTTCCTCATCTTGTTTTAGAATCAGTGGATGGAGAGGAAACATAAACTCAATTTTATGTGGATTATAAGGCACCTATAAAGAGAGTCATATGAACTGAGACACTTGGCTCTGTTACCCTAATGATACCTATGGAACAATATGTGAAACCTATTACACTATTCTGGATATATGTGTATATATATATTTATATATATGTACAGAGAATGAGAGCGAGGAAATATGGGGCCTTTATTTTTATTGGCTTCTGCAAAGAATAAATTACACAGCAAGGGCAAGGTTAAATTATTGTAAATGTCTGTATGAAAGGCATCACTTAATTATTAACAGTCCGCTACAAATAAAAGGTACATATGCTAAAATGGCCTGACCTGCTGGATTGTGGGGTTTTGTTTAAAATTGTTGGTGAGGCCCACAGCTGACTTGTTCTCTGTCAGACAGGCTGGAAAAAGAGGCAGGGTAAGATTTCATTGCAGAGCGGCTTATATCCCTCTCTACCAGATGTCAAGTGAATGCCTAGAAAATGGGTAAGGGGAAGGTGAGGGCTTTCTGAAAGTAGGGACAAACTACTGTGAGGAATCGAGGATGTGTAAAACCGCCTGGATGGATGGGGAGAGAGGGAAATTCCAAGAAGTGACTGGTGTAACTCACTGTAAAGTGTGTCTTACAATCTCTCTCTCTTATGACTTACCCACAAAGGATAAGTCCACAAAGGAGATGGTTTCTTAAAGTGGAGCTCTTCAACCTATATCCCAGTTAGGAAAAGGTTGGAACCCCTTTAAAGAGCTGGTTAGCCCCCATGTCCTGTGGACCTGCTACGCATGTTGCCAGGACTGGAAGCTGCACCAGGTGAGCAATAAACCCAGGTGCTCCATGATTCTATTTGTGGAAAGAGAAGACGAAATATTGGCCCAAGCTGTTTCAACTCTTGGTTTTATTGCTGGAGGCTTGCAAGTTGGCCACCAGTGACGGATGTTGCTTTAGTTAAGGTAACCTAACAAGAAAGCTGAGGCTAATGCTGCCATGTCACTGCCACTTGCTATATAGCTGGTCCAAACATCATGCCTCTGGAGAAGGATATTGGGCTCGCTGGCTCCAGCTCCCTGACTCTGGCAATTGCTGTGTTAATAGGAGTAGGAAGATGAGGCTTTCAGGACTCTTGTGCAATATTTGTATGCATTAAACAATCTTTGGATATAAATGATACTGCTTTACTCTTAGTTTTTATTTCAACAATATCTCTGTGAACAAGTAACACCATAGGGCAGAGCCATCTTCTCCAAGACACCTTCCCTCCCATCCACAGCCAAGGTTGACTCCTGACCAAGAGACTCCTGTCAAAGGCAGCTCGAATATATGAATAGGGCATCTTCCTATTTGCATCCACTTAAATTTGCAGACCTTTTCAATCCTGGCCCCTGGAGGCCTTTGGGTTGCACCTGAGGAGTCTGCAAAAGGTAACTCAAAGAGAAAACCATTCCAGGATGGAATTTCCAGAGGGAAACTTGGAGGCTTCAACAAGTTGGGGAAAAAAAAAGGCTAAATATCCACCAGTCTATATGAATGAACGAACTCAGTGGAAAGCTCTCCGTTCCACTCCCTTACAAAATTAAAACTGCTTTTGGCAAGGCAGGAGATGTCTCTGTGATTTCACGTTCAGCTGCAAGGCCAGACGGAATCTCTCACAACGGCTGGGCTGACCTCCTGCATACGGCCGGCCAGGGATTTCCACTCGCTGCTCCTGCACACTCCAAGCAGTCCCTGGTGGAGCTAGGGCATTGTCTTTTAGGGAGAGACATCCAGTCTTGCTTTAAGGATCCCAAACAATTTGAGAATTTCCTGCCTCTCCCCCCCTTGGTAAGCTCTTCCAAAGGCTAGATGTGCCAACAACACCATTTGCTCATATGGAAAAACAGGGTGACTAAGGAAATACTCAGTGTAAACTTGATCCTGATGGATTTTAATGCAGTTTGGCACCTGAGGAGAAGGGACAAAGAGGAGGAGCCCAAATCATCACGATCCAGTGGTCCCTACACCCATCTGTAAGCGTGCTGCACAGCATCCCTACCCTTGTCTTTGGCACTTAGATTTAGTAAAGCCACATCATGTTATTGTACTGTGCTTTTACAGTGGCCTTTTCATCTGCTGTCATTTGTGTCAGTGAGACACGTTCGCAAAATGTCCATCTTTTCTTCCATATTGCTAAAATTCCCATCAGTGGCTGCATCTCTGCTTCCTGCTTTCTCTTCATCGACTTGACTTTGGCTGCTCTCTGCAGGAACATGCATGAAGACTGCTCAGCATGTGCTGGATGGCCTTGCCCTTGTTCCAAGGCTCAGGATTTGCGTAGAAGGTGTTGAAGAAATTGCTCCAGAAAAATTGAATTTTGGTGCACTTTCTCATCACATCAGACTCCTCTTCTGCATGAAGGTTTGAAAACGTGAGCCTTGAGTAGCTGGGGAAATTTCAAGTCTAGGTGAAGACTAGTTGGATGGAATTAGTGACAGGTAAATTCTCTGTTCTACACAATTCTTAAGTCCTATCTCTGTATTTTACCTTTGTGAGAGTCTGATGTTTTCCCATAAAGTCCTTGATGACAGCGTGAGCAAGAAAATACTTAGCCCACTGCTTCTTTTTGTTTTGTTCACATATGAAAGAAGAGCAGAGCATTTTCACTCTATTTGCAGACAGGAATAGAATTCCTCCCTGAGAAAACCTGACTCCACAGGAGGTATGTCTTACAACAAGGGGAAAAGCATGTCGTGACCGTGCAAGCCAACAGTAGCACAGCCCACTACAGACCCCATGGGCTGCTGAGAATCTCTATCATTCACATCTTATGAACTGGTTTGGCGCATCTCCAAAGGACATTGGCAGCTGTTCAAGGCCTTGCAAGGTGCTGAACATGCTGAAGTTCCTATTGTCTCCAACGTGTGCATGTGTGCGGGGATGGATTACCCCAGCTTGCCTGTGTGAGAGGGACTAGGATTTGGCTGGGCTAGTATGTATCAATGGTTAGCTAGAACTACAGGTGAAGGTTTTGTAACATGGCTTTTCACCTTGCATGCGAGTTGCAGCTGTATCCCTGACTGCAACAGGTTCTTGTTGTTGATTATGGTTGCTGCTTGTAGTTGCAGCATTGGATGGTTGGGGGTAAGGCTATGGCACAAATGTCAGGTTTGTTGATTAGATTGATATATATGAGGACAGGAATGGAGACATGTTGTTGAAAGGCCCTTGTGTGGAGAGCTATGGCAGCCGGTGAGTGGGAAATGGTGATGTTTGCTGCTTGGGATTGTACCTGCAAGGGGTAAATGGCTGTGGGTTTGAACTGTGCATGCTGTTGTAGGGTGTGTGATTTTTTTTTGTTTGTTTGTTTGTTTTTGTTTTGTTTTGTTGGGGTTGTGAATAGGTGAGAAGGGCTGTTTGCTGATCAGGAACAGAACAACTGAGGGAGCCACCACAAGCTAGGGGCAGGCTGTGAAGGAGTCCTGGGAGAGGAGGACCTTTTTCCAGGGGCAAGAGCGGGGCAGGAAGAGGGGCACAGTGTGTGGGAGGGAGCTAGTCCATCAGCATGCTCTTAGCACGTGTATTCATGCACTCCGTTCTCTCAATTGGTCCTGAAAGGAGCTGTGACTGGGGATAAAATGTCATGGTAGCAGCCAGTGGCTATAAAATCTGGGGTCTAAACGAAAGGGAAAAAGTGACAAGGGGAAAAGCAAGGTCGGCCCCACCTTGCAGGGTCTGCTCTGGAATGTGTTTGCACTCCAGGGTGTGCAGTGCCTGAGAGTGCCTTAGCAGCAGTGTTGAGTTAGTAATATGAACCCTATACAAATACCTCCGGGGCAGACAGGTCCATTTCAGGCTGTGTTTATTTAATAAAGAGCCAGTGAAGTAACTGCAATTTCATTGTCAATTTACTAATGCGTTACAGTTATGTTTCTTAACCTCATTGTTTGGGCTCAGGAGCTTGCAGTGCCTGGCCAAAACTTTCCTTTTTTTCTCCCCCTTATTCCCCCCCTCAACTGTAAAACACGTTTTATTATGACTAGAATGTCTTCTATTTATCAAAAACTGGGATTAAAACCCTCAGCTCCCCCCTTCCACGCACATACCCAACTTGGCAACAGGTCAGTTTATTAACCTCCTAAAAGCCTCACTCGCCTTTTTTCTATTCTTTCTTTTTTTTTTTTAAGAGAAGAAAAAACACGCACATTCGTGCACACACTGATACACATATTCACACACACACACACACACATTTTAAAAGTTCATCTGGGAAGAATACAATGGAAACTCTGGCTGGATGGAGATTGAGCTGTGCGTCTTTGTGGTCTGGGAAGTCTGACTACGGCCTCCTACTCTTTTGGATGGAAATCTGGGTTTGAAACACGCTTGCACGTTCTCAATTAAAAAAAAAAAAAAAAACCACAACCCCTCCCCAATGCTGAATGAGCTTTTGGATGAAGATGGAGAGAGGTTGTCAGAGCGGCTGCTGAGGATTTGTTTTGGGCTTGAGTCTCAGCAGGTCTTTCCTGCAGTGGGGAGATGGGGTGGAGAGCAGGGGGGTCGCTTTCAGCTGAGGTTTGGTAGATCCCCTGGTCCCACACAGGTTTATTTTCCCAGAGGATCCCTGCAGGAGAGGACTTTCCATCTCTCAAAGCTGTGAGAAGAGCCTTGGGTCCATCAAGTCTAACTTCAGGAGAAAGAAACTAACCCCATTTTGCTTTCTTTCCGTGACAGCTCCTGTTGCAGCTGGTTTCATGGCTGGGCTGCAAATAGGAAGGGAGATTTTCAGTGGGTGCAAATCAGTGTGGCCCCATTGAAGGCTCCATTACACGATCAGATGATCTGGCTAGATAACCACCCTTTTGTGTGCAGGCAGGAGGTTTTTATTTCAATCTGTTGGTTTGTCCCCAAAAAGATTTAGGTAGGCTGGAAGGAAACAGAGGATCAGACCTTGTGGAAATGGTTGGAGAACTGCGAGAAGCTCCCTTGATTCCTTCCTTTTCCCTCCCTCAGGGAATTCCTGAGGGATGTGTGCCTTTGAATGGTTCTTCAGCCTCAGTCAACATGTCCCAGCCCTAGTCCAGGAGTTGTTCATCTCTCCAACACTTCTGGGCAGTTCTTCTCAGCAGGCTCTCACCCTGTAGATGCAGGCTGATACTGATATAGCGAAGTTGGAAGGGGGTAGAGGTGGGATGTGGGAGCAGGGGTGGGAAGCTTGGCTCTAGAGAGGACACAGGGACATTCTAGAGTTCCCACCCAGGCAATGTTTTTGCTCTGCAATACTGAAAGCTTCCCTACCCCACCGTTGACAGGGACTGGATTGTTTTGGGGACCAGCTGTATCTGTGGGTACATCTTGTATCTGTGTGCCTACGTAGCTGTCAGTAAGACGGGTGACATTCAGCAGGCAAAGCTCAGCCTGTCTGTTGTCTGATTATTTGTCTACCCTTTATACAGCCTCAAAGCAGCAACTCAAACTTGGTGTTTTTACATTCTGCCCAGAATACTCTAGATTTTGCTCACTTAAACAAAATGCTCCCGACGCTGTGCATTTCAGATGGCATATCTGCGTGTTAACTTCTCAGCTGCTGGTTTTACCAGGAGGTTTGTCTCTCCTGCTCCTGCACGGAAGCCAACATTTTAGCATGGGGCTTTCCCCACATCTCGCTTTGAACATATCCGAAGGCCAAATACACTGCAGGCAGCTGTAACACCCTGCCCTGCCCTAACCTCTGCTGTGACCTAGAAGAACCGCACTGTCTGCTCCGTGAAAGGATTTGATTCAGCCCTTCATGCCAGATCAGCAGTCAGGCCCCTCCACAACACAAGCTACCGGTCGTGACAAATTACATGGGTTGGCTTCAGAAGGGAGCTGAGAACTGACCCCGCTCGCCTCACCCCAAGGCTTTGAAGCAGCACTTGAACCACACCTCTGGCTGGGGGGAGGCTCTTTGTCTGCTGAGCCGGCCGCATGCCTCCAGCCGAACACAGCAAATTCGGAGCGGAGAGATCGCTGGGCTTGTTCTGTAATTAGAAGGAAGATTTCTGCTAATCTCCCTCTAAATGAGGGTCTAATTCCTAGAGCAGAAACTTGTCAGCTGCTTGTTAACAGCCTCTCGGACCCACACTCACGTGGCCTTCATTATTTTTAGGAGCGTTTTCAGTTGTGCCTTTCTGGTTTGGAACAGAAGCGCAAACTTTGCTTAAATGTAGGCTCATGTCTGTTCGCGCTGGTCATGTTAATAATACACTGCTTAAATCAGATGGTTCGAGAAAGAAATACAGCAGCAGTGGTAGTGGGGGACATTTAATATTGAATTGGGCTTTTTTTTTTTTTTTTTTAAAATGTGGAAACTTTTAGACACAATCCCGGCCCTGTGTTTAAGTCATTAAAACATCTTTAAGCATTTTCTGGTTTTAGTTTTCTTAGCAGCAGTCCTTTTCCTGGAATGTATTTTATTTTTCTTTTAAGTTGATGAAAAAAAAAAACGCCCCTTGCATTTCCAGGCGATTTTTTAAGGGGAGTGAGGAGAGGGAGGGCTAGGGGAGGTGGAGGAGGCTGTGAGATGAGGAAAGTGAGAGAACAGGGCCCTTTCTGTGTTTTATTTCTAATCCGCAGGAATCCATTTTAGCCTTTTATGGCTGTTGCACTTGCTGACAGGATTTACATTCTCCGTATGTTATCTGAAACATCACAATCTGTGGCTGTGGGATTGTTTCATGCCTGGGTTAAAAACACGCCAGTGCTTCTGGGAGGCTACGGGGAGGTAGACAGGGAGCAAGGTAAGAGCAGGGAGGAAAAGAGAAAGCTTTTTAAAAAAGGAGGAAAAAAAAGGGGGGGGGGGGGGGATAAGCACTTTGCAGGAGCTGCTGTTGGCAGAGTTCATGCCCCAGACAAACTGATGTTTAAGTGAACCAGGGAGGGTATTACGATCCCTTTGATTCCAGCAGTGTTGGAGCCCAGTTCTGGTCTAGAAAAGCAGCTATGGAAAAAAACCACCCTCTTCTGACTCTCAGAAGCCCCTCCATGCTGGGTGTCTTTCGAGCCACATCATTTGCTTGTTCTGATGCACAGGGGAGGTTTTGCGCCCATCACAGCTCGGTGTGAGCAACCTGCCGTCCATACAGGACCGTACAGGCTCCATACAGGTACCTGTGTTGGGAGGGAGAGGCTCTACATTGCGCTGTACCGGTAACGGCAGCGCTCCAATGCTGTGGTGATGCATGGATAGATGGATGACTGGATACATAGATTTTCTTCTGGCCTATGTATCGAGAGCTCCTTGAAAAAAATCTTTATTTTTAAGAGCCTCTTTGGAAGAAACGAAAGGTGCTGCCATTAAAATTCTGACTTTGCCAGGTGTTTGTCAAGAAGAGAGTAAACGGTGAGAATGTGGTAGCTGTTTTCCAACAGCTACAAACATTGTTGTGCCAATCCAGGGTATCCGTCAAAGGACCTTGTGTTTTCGGAGAGTGCCGAGCCGCTGTCATCTCCAACACACATCCCTCAATCTGTCTTAGCCTGGATACCCAAAAAATCACTTATCTCTTTTTAGTGTCTGGGCTGTTCTCCTTTGGTTGTGCTGGTCCTGCCGTTCACTCTGATATTCCCCACTAAGTTAGTAGATGTGTCTCTGAATACATAAGAAGGTGCCATTCTACATAGTTGGTTTTCTGATCATGACCAAACTCTAAGCTCTTAAGGTAGGGACTTCAGGTTTTTAATAACTCATGGGAGAACTCAGGGAAAATGTAAGTTTTATGGAGTCTAGAGAATATTTTTAAAGGATTTAGATGTCTGGAAAAAGTGTCTTAGGAGGTTTAACTGCTTTTCAGTGGAAAAAAAATATTAACAAATATTCTTATTTCTTTGTTAGTCCCTTCCGGAGCAGAACAGCAGCCACATGTTCTGGGAAGGTCTGTGATCTGGAGGCTGTGGGCCAAATCCCAAATCAGTGCAAGGCAGCACAGCCCCATGTAAGGTGGGCTGGAGTTTGGTCCCATGTGTTTTAAAGGGTGAAAGCACCATAATCACTAGAGCTTTGAGAGATTATTATTTTTGGGGTGGCGTAGAACTCCCTGGGCTGTAAAAAGCTCCGTGTTTGAGAATGAGCAACGTTATCTCAGATCTTAATCTAAACACAGGGGGATTTAGGCTTGCTAGTCTCTTGCTTGTAGTCCCCTCTGTACTCCGTGCCATTTTATCCATTTAGTCAGGATGAAGTCCTGCTCTCCAGGAGGCACTGGAGATGAATCACAGCTGGGCATCAGCCGGGGCTTTCTGCCGAAGTGGGAGGTGATTTCAGGTTGGTCTGTGGTGTCTTAGCTCTGAAAAGGCAGATATTTCCAGTGCGGGTAATTGCGCAGCACACTCCGTGCATGTTGCTGAGCATGTTTGGTGCATGCTCCATCCAAGAAAAGGATGTGCCTGTTTGCACGTGTCTGCAGGGCCACGCACTCTTTCTGCCCCATGCAGGGAGTGTGCTCGGGCCACGGCAGATGTGCTGGGCAGTGCTTGGCCCATGCTTGGGTGCGCGTGTGTGTGTTACCAGTGTCGTACACGCAGATCCCTTCCTGATCACAAGTTTGATCTGGAACTCGGCTCCTACCTCCTGAATAGCCAGCAGCTCCTTGCAAATCCTCTCTTCCCCAGGCAGCCAGCGTGGAAGGGTTAGCGGTGCAGTTACCGCATCCCTCAGCAAAGCCCCTGTCTCACAGCCCATCAGGCCCCGCAGTAAATCAGCCAGCAGCCAGTGCGACCCACCGCACCCCCCGCACACACCGCAGACCATGGCAGAGCCTCTGTACCCCATTGCCCTCCTGTCTCCCCTTCGCTGGAGGGAGTCAGGTTACTCTCCCCATCCCTGTGAGTGAAAGAACCCACCTGTGTCTGCGGGGCCTGTTTTGGATTCCTGGGAAACTTTAACCTCTATTAATACCACTGAATTATTTCTTCATATGGCAAAGTACTTATGTAAACCGATCTCTTCCCGCCTTCCCCTCCTGACTTGGAGGAGGCAGGCACTCTCGCTCAGATGGATCTACCTGTTCTCAGGGGGCTTTCAAACCCTCCACATTCCTCTGCGGCACTGCTTTTTGTTGCAGGAGGACGTGCGTGTGCTGGAAGCGAGCATGTGATGGGAAAAGGGGGAGAGAAAGAAGAAGGAAGGGAGGAGTGAGATCACCAAAATAATTGGCTTGGAGGCCTCTGGAGCAGCAGCAGGTTGTGGCGTACATTCGTCTGTCTCTCCGTCAAGTTTTACTGAGCTGATGTCTGACTCAGACCTCCCCAGAGCTGGAGTAAATTAGGAGTAGGCTCACTGGGGTCAAGTGGGCTTAGTTGTCATTTACACAGACACCTCTTTTTATATCGTGCCAGCTTCCAACATTGCCAGACTGGTGTGGAGGGACCTTCATGTAAACGAGAACCAGGCCCATGAGGTTATTTTTACCAGTGGCAGCACCAGATATTTCCAGCTGCAAGCATTCAGAAATTGTGAAATCACGGGACTATCCTGAAATTCCTCAGATTTGATCATTATTCTTTCATTTGTTTTTTGGGGCTTACGGCTTCTGTCCTTGGCTGCAAAGGCTAAAAATGTGCTTTTTAAATATGAACAAACGAGTGAAAGATAAAATGTATCATGAAATCACGGGACTCCAGCAGATGGGGCTCAAAGAAAAGAATGCCAAAATAGCTACAAACTGACAGTGCTGCTTGGTGTCATTCAGGGCAGAATTAAACCTTTCCCATGTGGCAGGAAGTTTCACAGGGTGATTCTGCCTTCCTCCTGGCTGTCACCCGGATGATAGTTCATTGTTTTCAGACTTGTACAACTAAGTTGAAGCTTTCAGGGCTTCGCTAAAGCAAGCAGTCCTGAGACCCAGGAATGGGTCCCGGCTCCAGTTACTAGGCATCCAAAGTTGGCTCTTAACCTGGTGGAAAGCCCACAGTCACAAATAATCTAGTACACTTGCAAAAGACATCAGCTTTTCAAACTTAATAGCAGAACAAGTTGGAAAAAGAGGAGTGAAAAGTTCTGCAATGTTTTACTCCTGTGCTCCCCCAGCAGATGTTTTGTTTGGGTTTGGTTTTTTTTTTTGCAGGCAGAGCTGAGATTTGAAATTCCACCTGAGTTTGGAGATTCAAAATCCATTTTCCACTTCTGCAATCACCCTTTCTGCATAGCCGAGGAAAAGGAACTTGTGAAAACTTTTTACTTTAGATGAGCACCAGGTTAGAAGTCAGCTTTTGGTCAGTTCATACAGTTCATCTGAGAAGAGGTAAACCTCTGCACCCTCATAATTCAGCTGCGTAGGATTTTCTGTCCATACTCTCATTGAATTAAACTCATGTAAGGCAACTAACACAGTACATGTTAAAGTCATGTTAGAAAATGAGGCTTCTCTCTTAGCCTCCACAATGTGTGTATACATGTATGTGCAGTAATGCATAGTTAGTGCAAAAATATGGGATTTTAAGTAGGAAAGCTGTGTTGCCTGGATTTGGCCTGCTGTTTGGCACCAGTCAGAAGAGAGGGTTCATTCCCAGTGTCCACAGGCTTTAGGACTATGGGGTAAATGTGATCTCTCCACCATATTTTAGTAATGCAAAAAGCTGGGTGGATGCTCTTATTTTAGTTTGTATGCCCCATTTCAATTGAATGAAAAAAGCAACTCAAACCAGAACCACTCTGTCTTTTGCATTTTTTTCCCAAATAATTTTCTGTTCCCACATTGTCATATCTCCTACCAAAAACTCTTCGGTCAATGGAAAGATGATGAAAATGGTCCATGCATTGTCCAGTTATCAAGCTCTAACCAATGCATCTCATCCTCCACTGGCTCGCCAGCCTCACCCAGCAAACAGAGGGCAGTAAATTTTTGAGAGTGGGCTGGAGAAAAGTGAGGAACCACCATCACTACATATGGGAAACGAAGACCAATATGTCTGTCCAAGAGTGACCAAGTCATCGTAAGTTTGATACAAACTCAGATCAAAAGTGCTGGAATTTGAAAGCCTCTAACCTCAGCACAGGCAAAACAATGGTCTCTTGGAGCATTGGCTTTATCAAACAGGGCTTCTTCCTTGCCTGCCATGTCCATTTTTGCTGGTGAGCTCTCCTGGGTTAGCGGTCTCCTCTCTCTCTCAAGCACCAAGCACAGCGGGTACCAGATTTCAGCTGAAGCTGTGAGATGACACCATGAAAACAGGCTGGATCCGAGTGTCCACGCTGTCTCTCCAGCTCAGAAGCTGTTTAGATCTTTGCCTGTGACTGCTCCAGGTGAGGGATGATCACGCACTGGAACTAGCTTCCCTGGGAACTGGTGACTCGTGTGACTCTTGGCATCTTTGGATTGAGACTGCCTTTCTGGAAAGGGGTGTTTTAGTCAACGCAGGGTATTGGGTTAAGTCTGGACAAATCGAGACACAGGAATTACTGAGTAAAATGTCCTGGCCTGTCTTCTACAGGAGGTCATCTAGATGATCTGTTTGTCCCTTCTGGCCTTTAAATCTACTAATCTATTTTCCCTTCCAGGAAATATAACTATATTCTGAGAACAACAGCCCCTTAGGAAAAAAAAAAAAAAGAAAAAAGAAAGAAAGCATGCCTTTGAAAAACAACAGCAAAGAAAAAAACCCTTCAACTATAAAATAAACTAAGGTACAAGGTGCAATTAACAATGCACAAACAGCAGAGCCTGGAATGTAAATTGTATTTAAATAGGCCTGTGAAGAATGTTTCAGTCCCCTAAATGGCTTCTCTCTCCTGCTGCCTTGAACCTCCAATCAAGTCTTGCCTGGGAGTAATTTGGTGCTGGAAATTGTTGCCACACGAACAGCTGAAGGCTGGCAGGGTCACCGGCCCCCCGTGTCACACCCTGTCATTTCAGATTAAGATATGCAAAGGCGACACGGCTGCGAACTTTCCCTTTGCTGCTGTGGCTGCGTCCATCCCCTCGGCTGTAATGAGAGGAAGGCGTAATTGGAGTCAACTGCTTGATTATGATAATTGCTACTGTCTGGGGGAAGAAACAGTTGAGTCCTGGAGCTTGATCCATGCTGCACCTTTTGGGTGATTGCTGTCTGTTTGCCAGCAGATGGGCCTGGCAGAAAGCATCCTTTTTGGCCCCATTTTGGCCTCTTGACCTCTGCTTGACCACTTGTTGACTCCACGATTTCAGGCAGGGTCATGGGGTTTTCTAGTTGTTCTCTGCTTCCCACCAGAGGATTGGTCCTGAAGGATTTATCCCCTAAGAGGGAAAAGGCCTTTTTAAAATTTATCCCCAGCTCTTCACAGCGACTCAAGTGGGAGATGAGGTGCCATATATTTCCCACTGGGATATTTATCGCTTTCATTGTATGTCTCGGCAACAATCTGTGGGAAATACCTCCAGGAAGCTTGGCTGGTCAATCTGTCATACCCTGCCTATTTTCATTTGCTGAGAGAGCAAAGATGGTCCTGGAGGTCAAGGCACTGGGATGGGAACAAGGAGACAGACGCTCGAATTTCAGAGCTTCCAGCAAACCTTAATGCGATCTTGTCCGAGTTACTTCATCTGTCTCTTTGCATTGGTGCCCCTTTGAGAAATGGAGATGGCCCCTTTTCTGCATTAGTTTGTTTATTAATGCTTTTAAACGGTCTTGAGATCCTGAGATATCGAAGGGAGGATCTCTCAGTTAGGGTGTGAACCTGAGGGAAACACTGTTGTACTCCCAAATCCACCACAGGCTTGGGCAAGTCTTGTAGGCTGGGAGCCTTGGAGCAATTTGCAGTTTCAGTGGGAGTTAAACTCTTAAATATCCCTGGGAAGCTTGGCTATAAGCTCCATGTGCAGCAACTTCCCCTCTGTACAAGGGAGCTGGTAACTCTGCCCAGCAGTGGTGTGAGCACAGAGGCACGTAAAAGCCCTGGAATGGAGATCACATATATAATTAAGGTGGCAAGAGGCATATTGTTAATTCATGGCTATTATTTATTAATATCAACCTTAAGTGCAATGCTCAACTCTAGCTGTGAAGCAATAAGCACAGCCAGAGCAACAATAGTAAATAACCAACAAAGTAATTGGATAATTGTTTCCTTGGTATCTTAAAAGTTTAAGAAGATTTTTTTTTTTTTTTTAAATGTTCGTGTTCCAAAGTATGGAGGGGAAGGCCCTGCTTGCATAAAGAGAGAGGTTTAAAAATCATCAATGGAAAAGAGCAGAGCTGCAGGTGATGCTGTGGGTTTTCAGTTCTCCTTCTAAGCACGAAGTTATGCCCTGTTAACAGTCAGCTGTGAGGGGCTGGGGCTTCAGGAGCTGGGGCTCACATGATCCCACGCTGGCAGTATAAAGGGAAGCCTTTTGCAGCCTTTCTTCTTTCTGAGGGATGGTGGGCAGAGGGAGGCGTGGGCAGTTGGCTGTCTCTCATTCTGGCAAGTTTAGAACATGAGATTGTTTGGATGAGTATGAATTTTTCTTTTTTATTAATGAGGTGTCTCTCTGCACAGTCCCTGTGGGTTCTGTGTTAGCAAGCAGCTCTTTCTGAGTGTATCAGGCTGTTTGTTCTGAGTGTGGTGTTCAGCCCATGCATTTTAGGGTCAGGCAGAGGAGGATCCTTTTGCAGTTTGATAAGAGAGGAGGAAGTTTAATCTGCTTTCCAGGGTAGATTAAGAATCTCCGTAGACTGTATCTATGCAACAGCATTAGCGTGACAGAGCAGAGATCTCTGAGTGAAGGTGTAGCAGTTATGATAAAAAAGCTACCTGGATTTCCTTAACAAAATACTGTGCAAAATGCCATTAAGCAATTGAGTGCTCCAAATAACCCTGTGCCTATGTTTGCAAGGCAGCCAGCTTTTCTTAGACTGTGGGTCAGGAAGAGACTAATGCAACCATCTGGCCTCCCACATACATAAGGCCAGAGACTAAAATCCAAATGGTTCTCCCACCAGACCATACTGTGGGGCTGACGTGGAGCATTGGCTCCTAGAAAGATGCCCACCTGAAGATCTGGGACCTGTAGTGTAGACTGCCTTTCTGCATAGCAATTATTTCCACAAAGAATAATTAAGCCACTTTGCAAGCAGGTGTGTTAACTTAAACCTGCAGGAGAAGAGCATTTGCTGTGAACTCCAGCTAGTCTTCTCTGTGTAGGTAATGGAGACAGTAACTCTTTCTGACCTGATTGAACACCGGTGATTGCTTCTAGTGTGTCTGAAGACTTGTGTGCATCCTAGGAAATTTCTTGCCAGATCTAACATACAAGATCAAAGACAAGTCGGGCTTGAGTTAGAGCTAGCACCCTTTCCACCAGAAAAGATTCATGTGTTTTTACTCATTCACTACTATGGCCTTTTTTTGGCATTACTTTGAAACATGTGAATGGTCAGTTCAAATCTGGGCTCCGTCTGTCCGTGGTGTAATCTCCAGTAGTGGCCAGCCCCAGCTGCTTCAGAGGAGGGTGCTCACGCGCTTGTAGCACTTAGTACAATGATTCGGGACCCTGTGACTAAGGTCTGCGACTATTGATTCTATTAATTTATGGGATAACCAGTCCTTTGGGAGAGTTTCTTCCTAATCTCCATTAGTTAGAGATTGCTTTATCCTTTGCAGCAAGGAATTTTGCATCCCTTTCCTCTGTAAGCTTTCTTTTCTTAAACTTTATCTCTATGATTCTGGGTATCATTTATTTCAATTTCTGTGGGTTTTTTTCTTTATGTTTTTTCCAACTCCAGTGAACCCCGGCCTCAGGAATATCTTGGGGAATAAGCAGAATAAGGTCTGCAGGTGAACTCTGTTTCTATATATAAGTATAGATCCTTTTGACAGCTTTGTTTTACTTCACCAAAAATTGCCAAAATACACTCAGAGCCTGTTCTCTCACTGCATTTTCATTTTAAATAGGAAACGCCAAAGGCAGCTGACAAAAACCTCTTCTCATATACTTTCAATTTTATTTTACCAAATTCTGAGTCATCATTTGCTGCCAGCAATTCCACCTCTTTTATCCAGGAGCTGGTGACACTGCTGTTGCTGCTTTGATGGAGTTGCAGGTGTGGGGTTAGGAGCAGGACTTGGAAATGAAAGCTCCAGGGCCAAGCGTCCTGCCAGATCACAAGTTGAGGCTGCAAAACCCTGGCTGTATTTCGCAGGCAGCTGCTGAGAAGTTGCTCTCTGGAAGCTGGTTTGTCACACGAGCAGCTTTTGCAGAGCTTGCTAGAGGTTCACCAGCACCAGGATGTCAGAGAAAAAAGCCCTTTCATAGGAAGAGCGCGATATCACGTGGCCGAGCTGCTCTTGCTGTGCCGGTCAGGGTATGGGGACTGCCAGCACCCTCTGAGCTAAGGACTGACCTCTGGGACCCCTCGCGTGTGCCGGAACTGCCGTGTCCCTAGCGCTGCACATCATGCAAATAAAGCCATGACCTCAAGTCAGAGGCAGGTCAAAACACGGGGCGCTCAGGAGTGTGGTGGCCGTAGTGGGATGGATGCAGAAACCGGTCATTTCTCATGGCCATTACAGGGAATGGGAGTCTGAAAACTGTTACCTAGGAGTTAGTAAAAGATTTGCTTTCTTGAACTTTCTTTACAAGTGCTAAAGCAAACCTTGGGCTTGGGGATGTTACTTTTCTTCCTTCTTTCATCACAAGACAAACATAAAGAAAAATTTTCACAAACCTTTAGCACTCGGAAAACATTGCCTCACTTCTCTGGTGATGCTGAAGGAGCAAGGAAAAACCCCTGCCTCCGCGACCACCCCCTTCCCCAGCCCAGCTCAGCTCCAGGACTGAGTCTCACAGGGGAGAGAAGCAGCATCTTGTTTGGCAGCTGCAGCAGGCTGATTTGGGAAACATGGACTGGCAGCTCTGCCCTCACCTGCCGGGTGGTTTTGAGGTAAATGAGCTTTCAGCACCCGCTTCCCTTCGAAGATGGAGGTGAAGATGGCAGCCTCCTCTGTGAAATACTTGGAGCTCTGTGAATGCAAAATGCTCTCTAAGAGCAGGTTACGGCTCCGTATCACAGTCCCATTTCTTTCTCTGCACCTACTGCAACATCTAATGGGTTGAGGGGGATGTGGTGTTCTCCGTTAATTAAAATCCTAGCTCAGGAGGAGATTAAAGCTTGCTGTTATCTTAATATTTAGTGGTTAGGTGCTGGAAACGCCAGTGTGGTGCCCACAGCGGTTTTGGGCCATGGTTGCCTTGTGGCTGGGAAAGCCGGGGCGGCGGTGGCACACCACGGCCCGGTGCCGGCACAGCCTGCCTGGAGAGGCGCTGCTTGAATGTAGGCACGTGCTAAGCCGAGGTGCTTTAAAGAAGCTTTACCTAAATCCTAGTCAGAGGAGGACACCTAACTTCCCCAGCCGGCTTTGATGTGCTCACGGAGGCCTCTTGCTTGAGCTGCAGTGCTTGCTGCTCTACAATGTTTATCCAGAGCTGTTTCCTGCATCTGAATTGGGAAGGGAAAGGAGACATAGGCACTGGATGGGGAAGCATGGATGGAGCCCAGCTCTCCTGAGTCCCCAGCCAGGCTTAATCCGCAGCCCACCATGCCATTCTGCAAGTCTTCCCTCAGCTCCCAAACCCCAAGGCAGGAGCGGCATCACCTCCATCTCCCACTGGCACCCCCGGCCTCCGTGCGTGCCTGGCGTGAGGGGAGAGGCACTGTGCTGAGGTGGCGGAGGTCAGATGTCTTCTGAGCATCAGATTAAAAAAGATGGGGGGGAGGATGCATTTTTTTAAAAAAGACCAAAAAAGAAACAGTAAACGCATCAAATAATAACAAAAACCCACCCTTTTCTTTGAGCCTGAATGTATGCTGGTGCAGTGCTTAGGGGATTAATCTCTTAAAAAATAAGTGCCATGTGAGTAGACAGGCAGTGATTAAGGTTTTAACTGATCAGTCTGCGTCTGACAGTGAACCAGCTATTATCTTAACGGAATCAAACGAACATTCAGAGCCTCCGCTCAGCCCCAAACATGAAAGGAGATGTCATCTGCTGGCAGTTGGCAAGCCGCAGGGGAAGGGAGAGAGAGAGAAAGAAGGAGGGAAGGAAAGCAAAACAAGGGTGAGAAAAAGGGGGAAAGGGAGGCACAGGCAGGGAAAGGAGGGGAGGGGAAAGAGGGAGAAGGAGTGAGAAAGGATCGAGGTGTAAATAAAAGGAAGCAACAGAGGGAAAAAGATAAAAGGAAGGGAGAACAGTAGAGGCTTGAAAAAGTGCGGAAGTCTGCTCCGCTCTTATGTTTCTTTCCTTCCTACTTTCCTAAATGGTTTGGAAACTGTTCCCTGAGCAAGCTGGGCCTTTGGCAGCCCTCTCCAACCCTTGCCCTGGCTTTTCCCACACTGGCTGTCGCGCTCGCCGCCAAGGTCTCCTCTAAACCAGGGAGGTCTAGCACTCTTGAACCTGAGGTCAAAAACAAGAGGGAGGAAAAGAATGGCCTTCAGGCCAGAGGAAGAAACCAGGGCAACCAAGCTCTTAATGTGATAAAAGGGCTTTATCTCAAAGCACTTAAACAAAACACACAAGCCTGAGAGAAGAGGCTCTGTCAAGTATCCGCCAGGGCCATAGGGGAGATTGCAAATCCCTGCAGGATAGAGGGGCTCTTTCTTTACACTGTGCAGACCCTGGAGCTGGGGCCGGTGCAGGTGATGAGCGTTGGGGAAGGGAGAGCAGGAGGGATTTACCTTGGCCAGAGGCTGGCAGCCGGCATAGAGATGACAGTAATTCATGGGAGCTGCTTAACCACAGATCAGAGGGGAGCAGCCTGGAAGTGAGCGGCTATTAAAGAAAAGATCAAGGGCAGAGGGAGCAGGAAGCAGGTCTGGAGAGGGGCAGGAGGGAAGAGGAGACAAGGAGACATCCAGGAGTGGGTGGACACAGTCCCATTCCCTCCTTTGGAAGTTTAGTGTAAATCAGTGTCACCCCTCTGCAGTCAGGGGATTGATGCAGTTTACAGGAGCAGCCCTCTGCAAAATCAGGAGCCAGACTGGCCTCAGGGACAGAGCATTTTCCACTGGGACATGTTGGGAGACTTAAATGGAGCAGTTGCAGTTTCCAGTGCAGGGGAATGTGGGCTGGAGGAGGGAGAGGCTGCCTGGCAGAGAAGCAGGAGCTGCCTGGTCATGTTTGCATGGTCAGTTCACATCAAGGGGGACAGCAGGATTTATGGTCTCAAGGGCAAAGAAGTAGCTTGGCCTGGAGGAGGACTGGAGATCCGAAACAACGGGGGCTTGTTAGCCCGGGGGTTGCAGTCAGTGGAGTAGGGCGGCATGACTGGGACATGACTGAGACTGAACAGTGGAGGGTGTACGCTAAGAAGGAGTTAGGAGACCCAAGGAGTCCTGGAGCTTACTGGCCTCTTGTAAAAGATTACAGGCCAAAGAGAGGGGAGGACAGGTCTCTGGATTGTTTCCTAATGCATGGGAAGGGAAGGGGACTTATACATGCTGGAGAAAGGCAAACACCTTGCAGCAGAGCTGAAGGTCCCAGTCCCAGAGAGCCAGCAGTGCATGCCGTCTCCTGGACTTGCAGCCTGAGGGCCCCAAAGATGCACTTTGCAGCAGTTGGCCTCTGGCACAGCTCCAGCTTTAGGGGCAGCCAAATGCCGCTGACATAAAGGGTGAAAGGCAGTGCGCCCTGCCTTGCCCTGCCGGGAGACCCCACCACCCCTAGGATCTCCAGGCTGCAAATCCCACCTGCTGATCCACTTTTCCAGAGGGGCTGAGATAGCTTAACTCCCTGTGGTACCCTGCTCCAAAAGGGCAGGCTGTTTCCTAGGGCTGATTTTCTCCCTCATCCCTTTGGGACTCAGCCCCATCCCTCCCCATTTCTCACTGAAAGACATGTGATGCTTTGTGCCAGAAATCCCCTCTTTTCAGGGAGATGTCCTGCTCTGGTCTGGGGTGCTGCTTTCCCTCTGGCTGCTGCGCTCCCCTCCTTGTTCTGTGGGCTTTGGCATGTAGCACGTCCTCAGCCCCACCAGTGGGGCCCAGCATATAGGTGACCCATACAGGTGACCCCAGGTGTCCTTCACATAGATCCCTCTTGGCCCATGCCTGCACTGCCCGCAGGCCGATGAGGACCTGCCGGAGCTCGGTGAATCACAGCACACTGAGAACTGTGAGGAACCGCCCGGCTATGAATTTCCCTCGGTGCAGACACCACTGCCAGGCTGTTATTCCGCCGTGCTCTCCCTCCTGACTCCATCTGTCTGCGTGGTGCTGCCGCTCCATGCCAAAAGGGCTACAGGACCGCCAGGGTCACGACTGCCCCATTACGGGGCGAGATTTATCATTGGCAGGTGTGCTGCGGGATGGTATATTATCCAGGATTATGAACTGTAACAGGATAATCTCTCTAATGTAATTCAAGCTCTCGACATGGCTTATGGCTCCTTAATGTACCTCAGACTGAAGAATTACAAGAACATTTTCCCCCCTCCCTACCTTGTCAGCTCCTAAATGATTTAGGCAATCGCCTGAAGCCAGATCTTGGCCTCCAGTCATAACTCAGAGCAGTTCAGTAAATATGATGGGGAAGGAGTTTTCCTGGCTTTGCTCTTTCTTCCTTCCACTGTGCTCAGCCCTTGCTTAGCCAGGGAATGAGTGGGGAGAGCTGGGGCACGCTGCCCTGCCCTCGTCTCCACGTTGTCCTTCTGCGGGCTTCCTCTGCTCCCTGTCCTTAGCTTTCAGGATGAATTGCTGCCATGCAAACCCTTGAGAGCAGGACCCAGAGCACCCTGGGAGACATGGGACATTCAGTAGATGCTCTTTTGGGCAGGATCGTGCCTTGGGTAACCATGGGGTTGTTCCCCTTAGAGCATCGCTTCTCCCCAGTGCACCAGCGGCCACATCACCAGCACAGTCCAGGACAGGTAACCAGTGCCTGTGAGAGCTTTTCCCTGCGAAGAAGGGAAGTCCCCTTGGCTGTGCCTGGGACATGGCACTAAGCCACCTTTAGCAGCGAAGGGCACCTTCCCAAGGTCTCTGCACCATCCCTGAGAGATGACACCCTCCTCTGTGCAGACTGGCAGGATAAGATCTCTGCTATCACCAGCAAGACAGATCTCCAGCCACCTGAAGGAGCTTTTTTTCTTTTTTTTTTCCCCTTCCTGGAAGCTTCTCCAAGACGGAACCTCATAAATCTCACCTCCCAAACCCCTCAGGCGGCCCGTTGTCTACATTCTCTCCATCTTCCTTTCTTTTCCCCACCACGAGGCACTGGGAGGCAGACGAGTAATGCCAAGAGCCCGGGGTGGGAGGCAGGAGACCCCATCCTGTCCTTTCTGTCCCTGCCGTGCCACGCAGCTGCTGTGACCTTGGTGGCATCTGGCAGTGGTCTCCCTCCCTTGTGTTGTGGGGTCTCCTGGTGGGGACAGCGTGGCTTAGAGGGGCTGTCCTGGATCCTCCTGGGGCTACTGTAATACAAGTGATTAATAGCAACCAGCCCCTCTTGAACATTGGGAACCAGGGCAGCCGCCCGCTGGCTTCCCTTTTGGGTAACACAGCAATTAGCGGTTTGGTATAAAATCACCAGTGGAGGCAGTTATTTGTGTGGATGTCCAGACTTGCTCTGTGCCCTCCTGCTAAGCCAAGAGGAAGCTTTCCCATCTTTTATATAATTGGCTTTTAATTCTACCTCTCTGTTCATTGCTTTGACTTAATGGTGGGGTTTGTGGTGCTGATTTTAAGTGGAGTCGGGTTCATTCCTATGGATGAGGTTCAAGGTGTAAAGTATGGGAAAGATGAGCAATTAGAACAGCACCGTGAAGGGCTCTGTCTCAGAAATCTTCTGGGCTGGGGCTATACCGAGGAGGTGGGGAGCAGCAGGAGTCCAGTCCAGCACTTGCTGAGACCCACCAGGAGCCCTCCTCTGATGCCCCTGTCCTCCGGTCACCCCTTCTGTTGCTCCTTGGGGCTCCTCTGGTGTCCTGCTAGCAGCAGGGCTGTCTCAGTCCCACCGTACCTCCTCCTGCAGCTGCCTCGATGACCCCAATGACAAATTAAACTTGTAAACGGGTGGGGGGGGGTGGGGGGAGGAAAGAAAGCAATAGAGGAGAAAAAAGCAGAGATTAAGAACAGGAACTGCAGGGATACAGCTTCCACCCGGCAACCGACTTAAAATAAACATCAGATATGCAGAGCAGGGCTGGGAACCTGCCGCGACTTGGAAAAAAAGTGACGCTAGAAGAAAATGTATATCCTTTAGCATTACCGGTTTTAGGTCAGACGTGGCCTGGTTACCTGTTGCTAATGTGAGTGTGGCAGATGTGTGAAGTGCTGAGTGATGGCTGGAGAGGGAAGGAAAAGGGGAATGTACAAAAAGGAGGAAGGGGAAGACAGCGATAATGCAGAGAGGAGAGAGCGGGTGGAGATGCAGCGTCAAGCTGGTGAGCAAACGAATAGCTGAGCCGCTCCTCGGTGGACAGGACAGGGATTTCCCTGTAAGCACATCCCTCTCTGGCCCCCCAGGGTCCTGCCCAAAGCCTCAACAAGGTCAAGCGGGTCTGCCAAGGCCCAACTCTGTGCAGGGGGTTGTACGATGCAGACGTGTGTGTCCTGCTGCTGCTGTGACCGCCAGTGCCCAGGGACTGCCCTGGGGACTGGTCAGTGCCCGCTTCGGGCTGTGCGCCCATGGGTGGACATTCCCCTGGGCAGCTGCTGGAGCTGCTTGGGGAGGGTAATAAGGTCTGCAGTGCCCCCGCCTCAGGCTCACACAGGCTCGGGAGAGGAAAATAATCCTGGAGAGATGGAAAGCAAAGGAATGAAAGAGAAAAGGAGGGAGATGAAGTGCTTCAAAGGGAACCAGCCAGCTGATTGCACTTGCTGGGGCAGGGGACGCGAGGCTGGCTCTCTGACTCTCCAAAGGAGAAGTCCGGGAGCTGCAGGCGCCTGAGCAGAGGCCAGAGGAGAGGCAACAAGAAAGCAGAGTGTCCTCTAGAAATCTGGAGGCAGTGCGTGTCGTGTTGAAGCGTGACGCCCTTCCTGATCCCCAGCCTGCGGGCAGGGCACCAGCCGGGGAGCTCCAGGCAGCTGTATTTACTGTTGCTATTTGTTGTCACCCTGGCAGCCTCCGCAATGTGAATTTTCTGTGTCACTGGCTGAGAGGATTCCAGGCAGGTTTTTGATAATGTGGTTTTTTGTAAACCGGGGGGGGAGAGGGGGGAAAGAAGCCACGGGCTAGAAAACTGCTCGGCCCAGAGCTTTTAACTCCTTCGTCACCAAATGTGCTTGGCTGGAGTTTGTGGTTAAAGCATCAGAGAGTTTTGCTGGAGATCAGGCTGCTGGATACAGCTGCCTGTTTTCGCTGCCTGCAGCGGGAGGGAAGCGAGGGTGCTTGAGCTAGGAGAGATGTGCCAGCCCGGCCAACCCTCCCTGAGCGTGGGAGGGCACACACTTCCAGTTTGGGGAGCTGGGCAGGATTTTTCACAAGATGCTTTAGGGGATCCTTAGGGCCCTCTTGGGGCCAGTTGCTCCTGCAGGGCTCTGTAGGGATCCCTGAACGATGCCCAATGGAGGGGTTTAAAGAAGGAAGGGTTCAGGGCTTTGCCCATGGGCCCGACGACAGCTGGGGTGAAGGATTTGGTGTGTGGGCCAAGCAGGTGCTGGTACAGGTTGGGGGCGGCTTTGGACCAGCACCAGCAAATGTGGCATTTCCACTACCCTGTCCTTCACAGCAATGTCAGCCCATCCCTGAATTCCCAGGAACAAGAAATTAAACCCCAGGCATCCTTCGGCAGGTCCCCACAACCCTGCCCGCTTACCCTGCTTCCTCCCCGCTACCCACACATATCTCTTCCCCACTCACTGCTTGGGATGTGTGTGCTGAGTCATCCCATGCCTCAGTTTCCCCTCCTCTAAAAGGGGAAGAAAGCTGAGAAAGTGCCAGCAGAAAGCAGTGTCCAACTCATGACATCAGTCCTCGGGGGGTGGCTAGAGGCAGTGCCACCGATGTCCAGGCAGGTACCCACCTGGCACATGCTCCCTGCCAGGCCCGCAACGAGGCGGCTGCATCCCCACAGTCTGGAGCCTGAGGCTCTTGCCACTTGAAAGCCAGACAAGAGATTGCAGTGGGTTTGATCTCGCCATAAACAAACTCAAAATCCAAGTGTAATCTTCTCCTCCTTTGTTTTCAGGCAAACAGAGCAGCAGCATCTGTCCCCTCCCTGCGCTGCTGCCAGATCTCTCAACACGCAGTGAAAAGCAGCACCAGAATCCGTTCTTTCTTCCTTTCTTTCTTTTTTCTTCCTTTTTGTCTGGTTTATGCTTTGGATAATTAGTGTATCACGGAGAGAGAGTGTTGGGGGACAGGAAGGAAAAGCTGTTTATACAGTGAAGTAACTGGCAAAGCATCTTCAGACCTGTCTCTGCTTCCCAGGTGGCACCTCTGGCTTAACGGCTTCCTTCCTGTGACACAGAAGGGGGATCTCTGCCAGCCTTTGCCATCTCCTCCCAAAAAACTTCCTTGGATTAACCCTTTGCTCCTTTGCCCAGAGGAGAAAGGGGGAGTTTCCTTCTTGCCTGGTACCTAATTTCTAAGTACACATTGCCAGAGGAGGGGGCAGTGACCCCAGGACCTTGCATGGAATAAAGAATAAAACCTTAAATCTGTGTGGTCAGGCAAACATGGGGCTTTTCAGCCCTGTGTTTCTAGTTTTTGCAGCCAGCAGTGCTCTCCTGGGGTCCCTCTGGTCAGTCTTGGTCCCCTTAGGAAAGGGGAAACCGAGGCACCAAATTGTCTAGGATTGTACAGCAAAGCAGTGCTAGAGACCAGCTCCAGCACAGCTTCCCTCTAAAAACTCATCAGCTTTAATGCCTTCCCCAAACCACATCAGAAGCTGCCGGTCACCTTTGCTTTCCCAGCCAGCAGTCCCTCAGATTTAACACTTCTTTCACCCGGGCAGGAGCGGCTGTGTGAGCCGAACTGATTGACACATGATTGACAGAGCCAATTAGCCAAACTAAGCCAGCTGCATTCAACTTGGTCCTCCAGAAGGCTGGGGGAGGAGGGGAGAAGCAGAGGGGAGGCCAGAATCCAATTCCTCTCCCATCAGGCGTGATTGCTGTTTTTGTTTTATTCTCAGCCTTTTTTTAGATGTCTTGGAGACGCTGCATCTTGTTTCCTGGATGCCATTCAAATAGTGCTCACCAGCTTCCCATTCGGTTGTCAGAGAGTGTGAGGGGGTTGTCATCACCTGGGCACGTTTTCCCAGCTCTGGGATTTCCCCAGGTAAAACAGGGAACTCCTCATGCCGTAACATGTTGCAGATGAAAGTGCGATTCAGGGAAGAGACGCAGCCCCATCCTTGCACCCGGGCACAGAGTATGGCTCAAAGGGATGTGAGAGGCAGGCAGAGCCCTGGTGGGTTGGTCGCAGAGGTGGGCAGGGAGCTGGCTGGGCTTTCTTTTCTCTTCTGGGTGTCCCCTTGGAGTGGGGAGTTGGTGGCAGTTTGAAAAGAGGCAGGTCAAGGAGGCTTGGTTAGGAGAAGGAAGGCCGGGAACACGCAGTCACAATAAGGACAGGCTGTGTGTGGAGTTTGTCTCTCCGGAGATCTGGGTTTCTTCTTTCTCAATGTTTTTTGACTCATTTCCTCAGCTCTCAGTCAGATATTTACTTAACCTTGCAACTGTGCTGCACAGGGAATGCCAAGTTTGGGGGCTGCAAGCGCTCTCCCTGCTGCCGTGTTTATACATGGAGGCTCACACGCTCTGCACACACGCACGTGCGGGCACGAGCAGCCCTTGGGTGCACACATGCTCGTGGATGGGGGACACATGCTTATCAGTGTGCATGCAGAGAGGGCACCTCGCTCCCTGTTCATGGCAGGGCTCCAGTGGGCAGCGAAGCACAGGCACCTGCCAGCACTTCAGTATCCATCACGTTCTGTACTGGCACAGGCACTACTCTGACAGACCCATCGCACATGCCACAGACAGATTTGGCCATGCCAAGCCCACATGATGCAGGAGATAAATCTCTCTATGTATTTTGTGCCCCTGGACCCAAATCCTTGCATACCCATCAGGTGTACTGTGCACATAAATGATCACAGACTGACTGCACATGTTTTCATCCAAGCATAGAGCAGCCAGTACATGGATTTTAGTCACCTCACATTGTGCTGTGGACAAGCCCAACAAGGCTGGGACACTGCAAAGTGAAGAAACCCGCTCCAGGGATCACACTTTTGCCAAGAGCCTTGTTGGAGTGGGCCAGGCATGTCTGTGATCTGTTGTTCAAGCTTCTTCCTTCCCAGCTGTTTTCCCCAGCCCAGCTCGGATGTTGCGATGCTCCCTCAAAGACCGCCTTGTGTTGAGTTTCTGGGACCCAAAGCCCCTTTTATGGGTGTAGAGTCAGCCCTGGCTGACCACCACCAAGGTCTGGACGGATCCCAAAGCCTTTACAGATTGTGACCACTGTTGAAAGGGTTCATTTCTTCCCCTAATGAGATGCAGCCCTCGCTGGGGGCACTGCAGCATCTGTTTAGCAGCTCATAGCAACCAGGCATAACAATTCGGTCGAGGGATAGAGAGGAACGCCGTTTCAGCCAGGCCCAGGGGTTCACATGGCTCTTCCTGCAACACTTCTCTAGCTTCTGCAATAGCTGGAGCCAGCCAAGAGATCCCATCCAAGTAGCCTTCAGGATGGGATCATGACCCTTGGACAGGGTGGGGTGGAGAAAGCCCAGCAAGCACAGGGCTTGCGTGGTCCCTGTGGCCCGGCAAGAGTGCACCGGGGACGGCCCTGACTCAGAGGAGAGCATCCAGCTTAGTCACCCAGACCGCTTCCCGCGGAGCCGCGAGCCGCCTTCTTAGTCCCAGCAGCTTTCACCTGCACCAGCCGAGAACAAACAGCTGATATCTACTGGACAGAGGCCACAAGCGCATTGCACAGCCTGCCTGACATGCCAGAGAGCCTCCTCCTCCCTGCAGCCGGGAGCGACCGCGGCCAGCTGATGGCAGAGGCTTCCCAAGGGCAGGGAGTGGGCAGGAGCCATGAGCAGGCAAGGAGTGCCGGTGTGCCAGGCAGGAAACACTCATGTGTGTCTTCAGCTGGGAGAGGCGAACACAACGGCCCCTGCATAATGCCACCGACACACGGAAACTCACGGGGACCTTTTTTGCAATCGATTTTTGCCCCAGCTAGGTGAACATGAAAAAGTCATTCAGGAAGCTGCTTGAAAACACTCTCTCACTCTTACATGTATGCACACACTCAGGGTGTCAAATGATTTCGAATCAGCCAAGAAAGGTCTGATCAGCATTAGATGAATGGAAAGAATCCGGCTGACTTAGTGAGCTTTGGATCCAGCCCTGAGTTATTAGGAAGTAGCTATCAAACCTTGAAGGAGGCAGCTGAGAGAAGTGAAACTCTACCCAGGTGTTAGAGATCCTTAAACGGGGAAGGAATTTTTCTTCCCCTTGGCCCTCGAACAACAACAATAGCACTTTTTTTTTCTTAAAGCCTATTTCTGAACAAAGCAGGTAGGCAATTATCATCATCCTCATCCTCATCATTGTTATCTGAAGCTGTTTGAAGTCAGAAGTGGTCACTTTGCCAAGGGAACGCACCCTCCAGTCTCTGCCAGCAGCTCTTACACATACAACCCCGGCTGCTGCAGGGCTCTGGTCCTCCCGGGCAGTTTCACAACGGAGTTGCAGAAAGCAGCAATACTGAATGCACCATACAGCCGAGTGTTTGCCAAGGGGACCCGTGGGGCAAGATTTTAAAGCGAGTACGGTAGAGAAGGAGGAAGCTGGCAGTAGTCCTGGAAATTTAAAGCCCTTTCACTGCCCAGCGCTTTAAAATAAAAAGTATTTGTGATAAATTAATGAATTAATATTGTTCTGCCTCCCTAAGTCATCTCACTCACTCTCCCTCTCTGGGGATAGAAACCATATAAGTACCTCAATGGATAAACACAACTCTTAGCCTTGCCGATACTGCCTCACCGCTTGTCCTCGCCCCAGCTGCCTAACAGCGAGGGGAGTGTAATTCCCCTAATTCCCTTGATCCCTGTAACACGTCCCGGGAGGGTCTGTGGCTGCCAGGGAGGTTCCTGCACCACGTTACGGCTTCGCTGGCTTGTGCAGGTCCTTCCTGGAACCCGCCTTCCCGGCTCGAGCGTTTCTGGGAATGAGGTCCCAGGGCTGTTGGTTTGGGGAGCCTGCCAGGATGGTGGGGATTTGGGGGAAATGCATGGGGCCCCTGCTTTGCTTAACCCCTTCCCCACCGGCGACAGGTTTGGAAGCTACTACACGGATGGGCCCCGGCTCTCCAGGGTGGCTTTGGCGAGGTGCGATGGATGGCACCTCGCTCTGCACCACCAGCCCCAGGAATGAGTGTCTCAGCCTCGTGCATCCCCCCTCTCTGTGTCTACTGAGAGATGATGCTTCCCTGGGTTTCTGGTGGAAAAAGGGAGGGAGGGAAGAAATTTCCAGCGAGCGCAAGGCAGCAAGAGCCAAGTCTGAGGCTCGCAAATCTCCGGCCCATCCCTCATGGTTAAGGGGAGCCGAGAGGGCTGTGTGTGCTAAGGTCAACACAGGCTGCACCTGCCCACAGGCTCCTGTGCGCGGCAGCACAATTGATGGCTTGTTCCTTTCATAAGTGCCGTTGGAGCGCGGTGCCCAGGCCTCGAGCCAGCCTGCTGATCACATAAAATATTATTTGTGTTTAAAAATTCCAGTAATTGACTATGCACCGGTTTTTTCCAAGCCTTCTGCCAAGGGCTGTAAAATCAAAATCCGTCCCAGGTTATTTTCATCATGCAAATTCCCATTTCTGTAAACAGGAGTAAAGCG
>NW_009198285.1:0-17247 GCF_000690835.1 Fulmarus glacialis
AAGAAAGAAGAGGGGGGGAAAGAAAGAAGGGAGGAAAGGTGGAAAAAAAAAAAAAGTCTTTGTATCTCAGAGAGGGACTGTGAGGCAAAACAAGCTAATATACCATGATAGCTTATATCCCTAGGGTATTCCCCTGAGCAGCATTCTTGGTGAACTCTGTTTCAAGGACTAGTCTAAGACATGCCTGTAGTCTTTGAAGTAAGGCTCCTTTCTGGAACCCCCGTGTCAAGGGCCCTTCACCCAGCAGAAAGGAGAGTTATGCTGCTGCTTCTGTAACTTATGTGCTCACATGCATTCTCACTCTCGCTCAGCAAATTTTCATTCTGGGCTACTTTACAGCCCACACAAAATTCCTTGGGGATGCAAAGATGAAGCCTGCAAAACCACTGTACGGGCATTGCCACGAGCATGCCCTTGACTCCGTGGATTTGCACCACGCAGCATCATTAGCACTTAGACTGCAAGTTGCTTGGGCTAAAGACCCTGTCAGTGACTAGTTTTGTCAATTAGTGTGTGCAGCTATGGCATTTGAATAAATCATAACGCAGTATCAGTCTGCTATGTGGCATCACCAGGCTACCATGTCAGGCAAAACATTTTATATCACTAAACAAATTAAATGGAAGTGAAAAAAGGCCTTGGCATATTTAAGGAAAAGAATGGTTTTACTCCTGCTGTAAAAGGAGAAAAAAAGAAAAAAAGAAAAAAGAGATCAATTGCCTAAGTGTGCACATATTATAAAGCTGTCATTTACAGGAATGAAGCAAAAATAAACTCCCTTGCTACTACTGACATAGTCTAATAACCTGCATTGCTTGATGTAGAATCTGCACAGAGCTAATGACTTCAGGTCTTGCTGACCCTGTATGGCTCAGTTCCCAGAGTCCTACTGAGCGTATGGGGAAAATAGCCAGGTTTTGTACAAACACAAATGTTTGCTTGAGCTGAGCCCAGGACCAATACAGTCTAACCATCATCTTGGGAAAGGAAGTTTTGTTGCCAAGTAAAAATTTAATCTGGAAGCTGAGAGTCAGTAAGAAATAGAGTTGTTTCCTTAGACAGTCCTTCTCTGCTATGAAAATGAAATCCATGGTAAGAGGAGCAGATTGTAAAAAATTGTACTATGATGATATCTAAATACCTCCTAAAAAAAGATTTATGATTTTAGTCTAGTCCTGAAGGGAATTTGCAGAACTGCAGGACCACTGGCACTGATGTGGGGATTGCAGACAGCACAAATCAGGCTCTAAATAATGGATCAAAAAGAGGAGCCTCAAAAGCTACTTTTTATTGCTCTTTGGGGAATAGCGCAGACTATTATAAAATACTGCAGGTGGTGAAGCTCCAATAGCATTGCGTAGTTTAAAGGAAGAAAAGCCTCAAGGAAGAGGGGGAAAGCTGAGTGGCAGCGACCTGGGTAGAGCTTCACCTCTGTACAGTAGGAGACAGCGATACATGGGGCAGGGATGGCGGGACGCCCCGGAGATGGCCACATCCCAGCCTTGCGCGGTATTCAGCACCCTGCCCCTCAGCCTTGTACAATGTAATGTAAACTTGCAATGCCTGGGTGATTCAGCTGGTCCCTTGCAATCCTACACGCTTCTCAAAATAAAGCAAGGTTAACTATATGACCCAGTTAAATAAGAGCAATCATGGGATGATGATATTCAGGTATATTCAGTTGGTTGCTGCTACCATGTTTTATCTGAGCATGGTCACACCAGGAACCATCTCTGTTCCTTGTGTCAAAAGGGGCAGGCATCATCAGCATAAAACAGCCTTTGTTAATTCAAACTGTATTATAAAATGCAAGACAGACCTGTCCCCAATCAAAGCTCTACAGCATGCTTATTTATAGTGTCTGGGGTCTTTTCCCAATTGATTTTTGGTTGGAAAAAAGCAACAAAAATACAAGATTAAATATGACCAAATATAAATGAAATAAAAATTAAATTAGATCAAATATAAATTAAAGTACAGCAGAGAACAGTAATTTATTTTCACCTGAAACTTAAACAGGCCAATAGCAGTGAATGCTTGGCTATCTCCAAGCAAACCAAGAGCTTGCTTGCCAGACTCAATCTCTGGTGACCAGCTCTTTACAGCTACATGCAAGATTCAGTAAGAAAACAGATGGTACACTGGAGCTTTGCTTCATGAAGAATAATAGATGAGTAGATAGAGCCTCTCAATCTCGGAGTGGCACACAGGGTGATCAGAATCCTAATCACAACCACGCTGTGATAAAAGACTCGGGATGAAGAATGAATTAAAGTGGTTTGGTCTGTTTTATCAATAAAAGTAATAGTAACATATATATCTTACAATTCTTTAAGCAGAAGACGACTCACAGGAGTGATGCATACTGCTTATAAAGTAGTGTGAAGTGGGATAAATCACACTGTCCATTTAATAGTTGTGTATTTGCTGCCTCTGTATTATCAGCAAGATTATTCCCTGCATTCTGGCAAAATGGATAAGAATATATAAAAAAAATACAGACCAAAATTCTCCTTCTGGCATCTTTTGTCCCCTTACTGTGAAGGCTGGCACAGGTTAGAAAACAAATCATTTGCTTTATGTTGCACCATTTTGTTATTATGATACATTATAGACTAATGCAGGATTCTGTCATCTAGAAATATCTGAGCAAGATTTCCATATTTGAAAAACAATTCCACGTCAAGAAGGTAATAACAAGTGAAATAACATCAATATAACTAGAATATTAGGACAGCCTAAAAGTAATGATATTGCAGCCTAAGGTATTAGAAGGAAATAGCTTAAATTATTCAGCAAGTGAACTGATGTCATGTGGTCAATGCACTACATGTTTCACATGTCCCAATTAGAATTAATGTAATAATAAAGATTGATTATTAAGTAATAAACACTGGCCAAACAGATTACTGTAAGCATAAGTCAAATCTGCTAGGACAGCGTATCTCTCCCTGTGGTTTGCAGAACAGACCTTGACACAAAGCAGAACCGAACAAGCAATTCTTCACAAATATTTTCTGACTTCTTTGTCCATCTTGCAAATATAAATCAAGCTATCTCAGCAGAAGCCACTGAAAAATTTTCTCAGTGTGTTACTGTCCAAGATGTAATAAATAATAGAAAAATATATTTCTTTGGGCTTACCTAAATGAGACTGCACCACAATTCCCTATATCGTTTATCACATTTCATTATAACCAGCATAGGTAAGGCACGCATTTTTCTTTGTATTGCAGCATCAGATTCATTTGGTAAAAGCAGACTCATTTATGGACTTCTAGGATTTTTACTGAAAGTAAATAATGATTTATGCTACAGAGATTTTAATACTGAAGTGAGTCCCTTCACAAATGGTGATTCCACCAGCGTGACAAACTGCAACACCTTGCAGCTTTCATGAAATGCCATTCCCGCCTTCCTGTCTCTCAGATGGTGTCAACTGGTACAAAGTTGAGCCACAATACAGTTAGTGGCAGAGAATCTGTCCTAACAGCTTCTTTCTAATTCATTGGAAATAGTGCATTTTCGTCCTCAGATACAAGCTCATCTTGCCCACAGATATAAAAATGAAGCTGAATCTTGGATCCATGGGCTAATACCAAAAGGATTTATTAGCTAAAACAAGACCCTTCATCCTACAGCCTTCAGACTGTGGGATGGGATTGAACCTCGTTTCATACGCAAGCACTGACAGAAAACCTATGAACCACCTGTGTAAGCCCCTTCAAGTCCTTCGTATTTGTTTTCACCTCTTCTGAGTGAGTAATTCCCATTAAACAGAGCTTCTGGCATGGCGCTGTTGCTGACCTGATCTCAGACGTTGTTCTTTCATTGCTTCGTGTTGTGCAAACCTTCAGGCTGCATAAAGTTATAAGTGAATCATTCTAAAGGGGTTTATCACTAAGAAACCACCAAGGAAATGGAAACAGAAGAATGTCCACCTCATGGTGGACAGCACTGCTGTGAAAAGGCAGGTCCATGTTGCTGGTGTGGATCAAAAGACAGTGAAATACAGCTTATATGGACAAAACTTTTTTTTTTTGGCATTAATATTTGGCATTAGACCACACAAAGAATTCAATTTGAAGTATGCAAGACCTATTACAAAATTAACAATGGAATACGTAATTGATTAGAAGGTAAATATATGCATGCAAGACTTAAAGTAGCATAGAGAGTACATTGCCCACTTCAGGATGTTAAAGGTGAAAAAATGGAAGTCTTTATTCCAGATTTACCTTATTACAGATGCCTGTCCACATTGTATATTGCTCTGGTCAGCACATGTAAGAAATACTTGATGAGATGGGAATCCATTCAGCCTTTTCAAATAAAGCTTACCTCCGAACTTAGAGTAAACCAGTACTCTCAGAAGTCATTGATAAAGGTGACAAACCTGAAAGATACTACCTGCTGTTTCTAAATGTTCAAATAGCAAATAAAGAAATACAGGATGCTGCTTGATGCCTTAGATACTTTACAATTCATGACCACTTAGTAGAGAACTTAACTGAGATATGGTGCTTTTGAGACACTTGTTCAAACACACGTTGCTCTTGCCAGACCTCTCCCCTCTCTGTATCTCGGCATGCTGTGCAGTTCTACCCTCCATCAGATTTATATGCAGTATACTCCTATATCTTGAGATAAACTAACAGGCATCTGAAAGAGACCCCAAATGAAATATTCATGAACTGTCATAACATTCATTACCATTTTATGATTCTCTTTACTTGGTCGAACAACAACGCTTTCTAGCACTCTATTAAATCAGCTAGCAAACTTTATAAATCATCAGCTAAACTACATGAATCTGTCACTTCTTAATGTACTGTCTGGGCTCCAAAAATACTTAAGCACATGGCAAAGTTATACCACTTATATGACTCTCTTTGCTGTCATTCTTCAACATTGATTTTTCTGGGTAAACTCTTACCATATTAGGAATTTACCATCTTTTTACGGTCAAGTTTGAGTTTAGTAGATAGATAAGCCAAAGAAACAGGTAAAATCTAACAGATATTTATTTTTGCAATGGTGAAAATATACTTAGCTTATCTAGGGAAAAAAACCCCAAATGTGAATGGACTCACCAACTAAAATAAATTTTTTTTTGCTGAGCTATGTGGATAGAACGGGGATGTTCAGATGCAGCTAAAGCTTTGCAAGGCTGCTAATGCTGGACTGAAAGCTAACCCAGGCTGCTAGAAGATGATGCTAAATCCTACTGAAAGAAAGCGGAAGTGACTGGAATTGCTGAGGACACAGATGACCTAAAGAAGAATCAGACCTGTCCATTTCCATTGACATTGTCACCTCTCATTTCGGGGCCTTCTTGGCAGAGATCTTCCCAGCTGTCTGTAGTACACTTTTTCCACCTATCTCTGCCGGCTAACAATAGCTCTTATACCAACTCTTATCAATGACTTGCTGCCCAGGATCAACATGGTTCTTTTATCTGTTGTATTTGCTGGAGTCAACACTGCACACCTCATCGTCTTCCTGGTTTCTTCCTTGGTTACATTGGGTTTTGCTTAGCCTGTCTTTCCACATCGCTTGCTAAAATCCAGAATCTACATAGTTCTCAGTCATGACAAATTTTAAGCAATTCTGTCATGGCTGACTTTGGCCACATCAGCCTAGTCAAATAATGTAACTGAGAAAAAAACCTGTAAGTTACTGAATTAAAAAAAAAAAAAAAAATCTGCATCTAAACTGAAATAAAACTATCAATTATCTCCTGAATTTATGTAATTGCACCTGACACTTGCTATGCTGTAATTGCACCTGATACTTGCAATATTTTCAACAGTATCTGTTCTGTTGATAACGTTCTACAAGGTCACAGTTACAATAAATATTGTGTTCTGAAACTGAAACTTTCTGTATCTGAACCTTTGGCCTCTTTTCTACTATGCACCGGGTCTTACTGATTTGTGTGACTTTTGCCCCTGAAGCTATGGAAGCCTAAGCGCATTTTAAAGCTAATTCCTTTCGTCTAAGCAGCTGGTAGATAAGCAAGAAATTATTTACACACAAGGTTAGCCTTTTGATGCCAGTCATCTATTCCTGTGCTTGAAATTAAGTGCTAGTTTAAGTGCTTTGCCAGGTTAAAGAAACAGAGCCGGGTTCAGGGCCCCTGACATCAGCAGGAGACATTTACAGAGGCAAAATAATCTTTGGATTAGGCCAAGGGTATTTATAACCATTACAAGAACATTCAAGATGTCTATATGTATCCATTTCAAAATTTATGCCAAAGGCAGAAAATTTCAGAGTAGATTGTAAAATTTTGGTAGATTTATTTAAAGTTATAAGAGCTTTTAGTTGTTAGTACAGAAACATTGTGCTAAGTGATATGAAGTATAATTTTGAATTTCAAATTCAGAAAAGAAAAAGCACCACAGAGAAAGGGTTTATTCTGGACCTGTCGACATACTAGCCTTTTCTTTAAAAAAGATGAAATTGAATCTTTTCATTAGTGCTTCAAGTTTTGTACTCCTTTCTTGTCAGTAACATGTAGCAGACCAGAGATTTGGCTTTAGAGTTGATTCTGAACAATCTGCAAGAAACTCCAGACTTCATTTAACAAAAAGCAGCTAAGTCCAGTCTAGCATTCTAGTTCTGGCTTCATTGAGAGCAATAGTAATACTCTCATTATCTTAAATAGGGGCATATTTTATTTTTGGTGATTAAATGCTATCACAAAAAGTTCTAACACCTTTCTTATTTTTTATAAACACTTCTCTGTAGAGCATGTTTCCAAAAACTGAGCATACAAGGGCGAAAGAGCTTTCCCTGAGTCAGGTCTGAGCTTCTTTTGAAGAAGCCTGTAGTTTATATTAGAGATGTAGTAAGTAACGAGAAACACATATCTACTGCCATCTGAACTCCAGATGTTCGACTTTTTAACTTGGGAGGGACATTTGTTTTGCAGATACCTTTCCAAACATGATTTATTATACCTTATGGCAACAGAACCGAGTGTTGCTGAAGTTAGCAGAGCAATATGGCAAAAACACTAAACCAACAAAACATCATAAGATGGAAATGATTGCAAATTTTCTATTGGGATTTTTTTCCGGAGGAGAATTGTTTTAGATTAATCAAACATTTCTACAGAGGATAAGCTTTTTCCTCAAAAGATTTCAGGTTATGAAATTTTTATTTTTAAAAAGTTTATTTAAAAAAAAAAACTTTTCTTTCATGAAACCTCAATTTCCTGCCTCTATGCCTATTGTATTGCACTAATTTCAAACTTGATAGCACATTACGCAAGTAACATCCTCTGCAGGTCTTTGACAGAAGACAGCAATTTTGTTGGACTTTATGTGTAACGGAGAATAAAACCCAACATGAGAATTAACGGCTGAAGTTTTAACTAAACTTGAAGACCACTGCTTTTCAGCTCAAGATATTTTGTGTGAACATTCTAATTTATTATTGAAGTTACGGATGTGACAGTTTTATAAGCTGTCAAACATTCCAATGGAGATAATTCATTACAGATCAAAAGTTGATTTGGTGTAAATTGTCACATTCCATAGGCTCCAGCTGAAATTTAATGCAATGATATCAAAATTCTCTGATGCACAATACAACACGTCATAATGGTACCAAGATTATCCTGGTTTCCAAATAACTGCTGTTTTGCTTTAGGCGTCTAATTGTTTTGTAACAATATTATTACTTTGCTTCCTGAAGCGATGACCAAATTTGCTAAGGACTTGCTTTTTCAATTCCGAGTCGCAAAAAAAACCCCAAACCAAACAACAACAATTTAGAAGATTTGCTTATAGGTTTCCATCAGACACAACAATGGCTTGGAAGTTACTTTTGTTAAGGATGGAACATCACTTAAGGTGTGACAGTATCTCACACCGATTTTTATTGTTAAAATGAAATATTTATATTCTTAAAATGAAATATTTATATTCTAGATGGAGAAGGTGAGATTCAGGTGCTCAAATGTGTTTGTCTAGTGACATTTGAGACATCCTAGGGTATCGGTGACATACATGCGGGACTGGCAATGGGATGCAGTACATAGGAGAGATCCAAGTTGCTCTGAGGCAGCAAGCAAAGGCTAGACAGAATACCCCAGCCATCTAAAATGGCATTGGGTGCCATTGGTATCTGAATTGTTTCTATAGAGCATATATCATTATATCATTAATCCTCCCAGTCACTGGGTAGCTGGACAAACACTTTCTACTGAATTATAAGAGAAGGAGCTATGAAGTCCATGTTTTACTTCTGATAGACATCTCTTGACGTAGGCAGGTTAGTTATGGACCTTGTCCAGATACCTAATAATATAAGATAGTGTCATGCACACTAACAAATCAAAACATAGAGTGCCTTACTTGGGTAAATCACAGGCGAGTGAAGCATATGAAAGTCGCAGGATTGTGTACCATGCCTGAAGTAACTATTTTTCCTTAATCCTGCAAAGCTCTATCTAGGGAAATTTGTCTCTCTGCTTGAACCCTTAGGAGAAGAGGAGCAATTATTCCCATCTGAATATAGTTACCTGATTTTACCAGGAAATCTAGTTAGCAAGCGCCCTGAGACCCTTTTCCTGTCAGTGGAGGCAGGTGCTCCAAATTCCTTCTGAAGGAGCCCAAGTTTAAGCTTTACTCAATTGCTTTCTGGAAGGCTTACATGTAGGGATGAGATCTCAAGGTCAGGTAATCCAATACCATTCTTGATGATCAAGCCACAAAAACTTTAGGGATTTTTTGTGACTACAGCAAGGATTTTCAAGTCTGCTTTGGTGCCCTAGCTACTTTATTACCCACTGCATCTTTCATCTCTTATGAGAAAAGCTGTTTTATAAAAGTGCACATTCTTTCACATGACATTAGGGAGACTGCCTTACCTCAGACTCCCACAGTAGTAGAACAAAATATAATGGTCTAGACTCTGCTTTCAGTTATATCAGCTTGGATTTTGAGTCACTAGTGGATATAATGAAATTATACAACATATGTATTATGATAATTGGCCATAATTATAGTGCTTAGAGATAATCAGATGAAGAATTTCTTGAAATATAGTAGTATAATCAATAGACAGTAAGTAGGAAAACAATTAGATAATTTCCTTTTTAGGAAAAGCTTTTTTTTAAAAAACAACAACAATAATGGAATCTATTTAAGGAGTTTTGATTTATGGAATCCTGGCTTAAGAATATGATCACCATTTTTTAAATAGACACACTAGGATTCAGAAACATGACAGATTTGTATCACAATTATGCCTAGATGGAAAGGTGGGAGAGAGATAGCTTTGCAAGAAGAAAATAATGAATTCTTCTTTGACCAGGCTAACAAAAAAAATTTTCACTTAATGAAATTAATTGTAAACAAATTGAGAGCACAAGAGAATCTCCAACATCAGGCTTTGTTTGATAAGAACTTTGATATACGTGGGCAAGATGGACAGCATGAGGCCAGCTGAACCTCACGAGACCTTTATACTGCTCTACTTGGACATGGTCACACATAAGCCTCTGCAATTTATACTTGCAACACTGGTTCCTGATGCTCATTTTGCAGGCTAGATTTTGCTAGTGCACATAGGGACGTTCTCCTGGCTCTAGGCCCGTCCTCTCTGACTTCTAGCCATGATCCATTATCCAGATAAAAGGAAACTTGGGAGAAGAGAGGAAGGAAGATTCTGGCCCACAGTTTGATCTGCTTTGCTTAGCAAATCTCTCTGTTCAGATTTTCAGCACAGCAGATGTCTATCTCCAGCTTCAGATGTCTGAATGCCTTCTAAACCAGCAACATCAGAGAACAACTTCCCTCAAAGTTCCAAAATACAAACTACAGTAATGGGGATCAGATCGCCACTAATACTGGGCTGGTGATTGAAAGGAGTGCCATTCTTTGATCACCATATGTCATTACATTAATTGATACTTTTCAGGATCAATCAGGTTTGTACCAAAATCACTACGTAATAGCAATATTTTCATAATATTATTCAATTAATACTGATATTTTAAATATTGTTATTTAACATACCTCCAGATGCCTCAGACTATCAAATCAATATCTAACTTACGGGCTTCAGCTTCCATCTACAAATGTTCATGAAGTGATAACACGCTATAACACCATTCCAGTGTCGCTTCTCCAGATTAAATAACTACAAAAATTCTTGCAATCCTAAGAAAATCATTTTCGTCTTTGATGACACACGTGGTGAGAGGGCACTGAATTCATAACACAGTCCTTATTAGTTGGCAATGCTCCATGGAGGAGCAGTTGTTAACAACAGCCATCCTTCCCTGACAACTGAACCACCTCCACTGCCAATTCAAGGCTGCATTGCCCAGGCTGCAGCTGCCTGTGTTCACTTTGCTGTCCTCCCCTGCCATCCTCATGTCCTTGTCCTCAGAATTTCCAGTGCCTATTTCACTGCGTTAGCTAACATGTTTTTCCATCTATATTTCATCCCTTTGTTTTCAAATTAAAAAACAACTTTTATGAGCATTTTAGTTTTTGTCCACTCTTTGTATCAAATATTTTAGATTGCTAAAATAGCTGTTAGACAAATGTTTTTTAAGTTAAACATTCTGTAAATAACAGAGTTAATTTTAAGATATTAACTTAGACTCAGATCTCGTATTGGAAGACAGCCCTTCAGTTAGTGCAGCAGAGCAAAGGAAACCTAGGAGTGTCCCATATATGAAAGACAGAATCACAGAATCATTAAGGTTGGAAAAGACCTCTAAGATCATCGAGTCCAACTGTCAACCCAACACCACCATGCCCACTAAACCATGTCCCTAAGCGCCTCATCTACATGTCTTTTAAATAACTTCCAGGGATGGTGACTCCACCACTTCCCTGGGCAGCCTGTTCCAAGGCCTGACCACTCTTGCAGTAAAGAAATTTTTCCTAATATCCAGTCTAAACCCCCCTTGGCGCAACTTGAGGCCATTTCCTCTCGTCCTGTCACTAGTTACTTGGGAGAAGAGACCAACCCCCACCTCGCTACAACCTCCTTTCAGGTAGTTGTAGAGCGCGATGAGGTCTCCCCTCAGCCTCCTCTTCTCCAGGCTAAACAGCCCCAGTTCCCTCAGCCGCTCCTCATAAGACTTGTGCTCCAGGCCCTTCACCAGCTTCGTTGCCCTTCTCTGGACACGCTCCAGCACCTCAATGTCCTTCTTGTAGTGAGGGACCCAAAACTGAACACAGGATTCGAGGTGCCGAGTACAGAGGGACAATCACCTCCCTACTCCTGCTGGCCACGCTATTTCTGATACAGGCCAGGATGCCATTGGCCTTCTTGGCCGCGATGCTACAATTATGTTTCTAAATATCATTTGATCTGTTTCCCAGAGTTACAATATTCATTTTTCTCCTCTTACTTCCTAGTTTTCCTTTGTATGCTAGAGATTTAGCTGAAGGCAAGAGGCATAAATTACAAATAATATTTTCAGATGTTAAAACAAATAGCTGAGTAAGTAGGTAAACAAGTTTGCAGCACATTTTTGATTCTTTGTATTTGTTTTCTTCCTCCCCATACAATTCAGAAGCTCTATTAATCTTAAAGTATGCTGATTTTTTATTTCCTAAAAAAACCCGGTATCGTCCATTTACAAATACATAAACCTCAAATGTGCATAAATTGGTGACCATAACAACTTGCAATAGCTGAGATCTAACATCTGAAAATTAAATAGACTGAACTTGGACTAAGTCCCGCAGGTTCTATATATCACAAAGTGATGCGACATTATTTGCCATAATCTGTACAACAGTAAATATCAAGGGAATGGAAACATGACTTTCATTTTACTCCACGTGACTAGACTTAACTTAGTGTGGTGATTTTGGTCATTTCAAGAATTTGGGCAGTAATAAGGTTCTTGTACATTAACTAGCTAGAACTAGTCTCCAGATACATGCAGCAAAGGAGTTATTTGTCAGGAGTTGAGTCCCAAGAGGTGTTGAACATTCTGGATCCAATTCAACAGAGTATTTAAGCACATATTATAGCATGGGAGCAAATCCTTTATTTAAGCTATAGTTCTCAGTGCCTGAAAGAACTACATTCCGTTTTCCTAAATTCACAAGCAATAGAATCAGTGAACAAAATAACTCAAACAGTCAGATGATGCAAGTCAAGCCATAAAGAACGAATAGCAACAATAAAGACTACTTGTTCCAGCAAGCCTGTTTCCTTTTAGCTTACAACCTCTCTGCTTTACAACTGTCATCTTGTATCCATGTTTTCTCCATCACAGCTAGTTAATTCCTAAAATACAGTACACAGCAATATCAATTTCCTGAACAGCTCTCCTCCTTGAATGAGGCAGATGTGCTTCAGTTCCATATTGGCTGTCAGCTTCAATTGTTCTGGAGCCAGCCGAATTCTCACTACAATCACGGTTGTCGTGCTAGTTGACTTGGAGAGAGCAGGCTTGGTCTGTGAGATGACATACATATCTCTGCATTCTCCTCCCTTTCCTAAGGATCTGAAACAAATTCTCCTGTAAAAAACTGTTTAAACCAAAACTTGAAGAAATGTTGCGGAGCCAGTTATTTTTGTTGAGCACAGTTTTGGGGTAAATAGTGACCTCAGCACTTCTTTATTTTGAAGATTTCAATATATAGAGGTCCTAATGAAAAGAATAGGCTTAACGGCTACCCCTCATCAGAAGAGCCCTAGGAAGCAGGATTTACTAGCCTAGGAACAGCAACATTTTAATGCAAATAGCATCTGAATTGAAGCAGGTTTTAATTCTGGTGGCTGAAATTAGATTGATGCATCATAAATTGATGCATCACCACCCTGTATCATTCCCAAGTAGGATACCTCTAAGTAAACTTGAAAAAAGTGACTTAGATACTTGTACTGCTGTGTTCAGTTTTTCAGATCAGTAAGACAATTCCTGTTTTGCAGAACTGTTAGTGTCCATCCTGTTCTTGTTCTCAAAAATTTTATTGAGCAATTAAAAAAAAAAAAGAAAAAAACCATGCCAAAATGAAAATTTGGCTTCTCAAGCACAGAAATATCTGGCACCTGACTGATACACTGGGATTTGGAGTGCTTCAGTCCCCCTGTGAACACAATGTCTATTTGATGTCCAACAGAGGAAAGAAGAGTACAGTATTCATTGGCATATTTTAGTCTTTTCATAACCTAATGAATGTACATGAGCCTGCTAAAGAGGGTTTGGTTGTTTTTTTTCTTTTTTCATAAAACGCTTTCTAGAATACGTGTTGGGTATTTATGCTTTTGCCTCCCAGTTGTTGAATGCTGTCCTGTGACTTCGGTTAAAAAATTAAAAGAGATAGACTCCAATAATCTGAATTTAAAGAGTAACTGAATTAGGTATTTTCTCAAAACTACGCATTCCAGCAATAGTTTTTTCATTGCTTCCAGCCTATACAAGCACAACTTTGTTCAGTTAGCTTCTGGCTATGATCCACTCGATGGTTAAATGCTTGAATGAACTCAGAGAAATATTTTTACAGTGTGAAGAATTTGTGCTTAATCACTTGGGGAAAAAATATTCTATTTTGATTCTTAGCTACAGTACTTATCTTAAATTGCTTAGTCACGTGAAAGTATAATTTTGCTAGCTAGCAGATATCCCTTTGAAATTTCACTTGCAACATGCTTTAGCTCACCAGCTTTGACCCTTACATGAGGTCATCTACACAGCTGTTTAAATAAAAATATACACCATGATAAATCACAGTATACTCCAGTCATACAGAAATGTGAGTGAACAGCTTATTGATTGTAGTGTCTGACATGACCTGCTTGTAATTAAGAAATCAATAACCTGGATTCTTCCTCTCTTCTCCACCACCCGCCTTTCCCCTAAATTCCAAAAATATCTCTGCGTTCAAATAATGCTGATGTTGGATTCCCATCCCGATTTTGCAACACAAACATTTCTCTAATACTTAAATAATTTCACACATTCTACTTTGGTCGCAAGATCTGGATAGTGGTTGCGGAAGGAATGTATTAAATAGTACAGAAATAATGTTTAAGAGAGACCTTAAAGCAAGGCAAGGATATAGCCGAATTTGGCTGATATCAGAATCATAACTGGCATAAGAGGAAAATACTCAGCTGACAACACTGGTCAAACTATTGACGCCTCATAGTTTCACCCAGTTGACAAAATAGCTACAGAGCATGATCTCCTCCCATCCTGCCTAATCCCTTCCTGCTACATTACCACACGGCAGGGAAGTCTTTGCAAGATGCTATTTTTGAATTTTAGCACCATTATATCTAATTGACATTTCCCAGTTAGCTTCTCGCTAGGTACTACTGGTCTCTTTCAGTAGATTTACAGAATGTTACAGGGCTTGAAAACATTTGAGGTTATTGCTGAAGAGAGAAACAGGGCATGCAGACAAACTAATGGAAGAAATCAAATATTTAAATAACACACATAAAAGATTTCAGGCATCTTACATGGCAACTCAGAAAAGAGTCAATTATGGGCCACAGAAAGAATCTAATAATAACCAAAGTAGGCCAAATGCAAACAGTGTCATCCTGGCAAAAATTTGAAAGAAGCTATACAAATAGCAGTGAAGGAAGACAAATATGCACACTCCAAGCATGCATATCCCAGAGTGCCCGTACTGAATCACGTTATGAGAATATGATCTACCAAGCTTGGGGAATTCTGCATTCAGATACAGCTACATTTCACCTGAAAAGCCTGCCAAACCCAAGCTACTTTGCACTCCAAAACTGCCACAAACAAACTCAGAAAAAATCATGGCAAGTACTTTTGTACTTACCCGATTTTTTTTACTGGCTAAAAAAGGAACAATGCACAATGTTGCATCGTTTCCACTAGGCTTAAAATGCAGAGGCGGCAGCTAAAAGCAGTGGGAACAGTAATCAGAAGAGAATAATGCTGCAGGAAGCACAAAGCAAGGATCCGAGTTTCAGCAAGTATTCAAAAATACACAATTTGCTTCCTTGCAGCTTCATGTACTGGGGGTTTTGCATGCATATTAAGGTACTGACAAAATAGCAATGTATTCCAAGACAAAACACAAGCATAAGAACTCTCAGTGAGACACATTAGGAGTTCAGCATTCAGTGAATGTTGAAAAACAGGGTTGTCAAAAGGATTTTCTTTTAGCATGAGCTTTTTAAAAATAAACATACATTTTAAAAACCAGCATTTTCGGAAAGAATCTAGTTCTAGTACAACAGGTGTAAAAGTTCATCCTTCATTTAAAGTACTATTCCCTATTCCATTGACTCAGTTGTTTTCAGTGTAAGACTTCCCAAAAATCTATCTTTCGGGATAAAAGTTTGTTTAAACCTTAACTGGCTTTCATTATCACACTCTCACTTTCAAGTCTGTGGTGCCTGAGCTGGGTTTTGGAGGGCTCTGGCACATGCCTAGGCAGCGACCTTCTCTCTTGCTCTCCGGGGGACATTGCAGGGCTTAAACCGTTTCCCAGAACTCTAAGGTTTATGGGCTGAGGGTTTGTAATTTAACGTATAGGACGCACGCATCGCTCTTCGCAAAGGTTTCCATGCTTTTTCTGAGAAGTAAAGAGAACTTAAATATTCTCGTGGAGTCAGTGTGGTAAATTGGATCAATTCAGTGATATAATTTATGATACGAGACTACCCACAGCGTTTTTGAAGCACAGCTAAGGGGGAAACTTGGGAGTGGAAATGAGATGCCATTTTGGGAGCAGGAAAGGGATGTGAGAATTTGAAGTGGGAAAAACGCATACAGTCATAGCCGCCCTCCTCGCAACCCAGACAAAACCAGGAAAATATTTCCCCCTGTTTCCTCCTTACTGTGCACTAATCTTCAGAGTCTGAACGCTTCTCTTGCAATGCCTGGGTTTTTCCCAGGGAGTCTCTTTACTTGCCCCAGATTTATTTCCTCTGGTCAGCAATACTGTGGCTAACCTTCATAGTCCTGCTGCAAAGTATCCCTTCCTTTCTCCTCCCCACATTTTCATATAGTTAAGAGAATTAACTTAGCCTATCAGGAATCATTAGCAAACCTTTTATGGGTTTATCAGTTACTCTGCTCAGCAAAGTAGTAGAAACATTCAGCTCCCTCTGCTTCTGCCTCTCAATGCTTTTCCACAATGACTGAAAATACAAAGTTTACTTCTCCGAGATTGGAAAATACAGTTCTGCAGCACAGCCTTACTATGAACTGAGGTATTGAATGCTACAGCAATCTGATTAAATTGTATTGTAGAGACCTCAAACCATGCTATATTCTAATCCCAGGACTAGGTTTGCTTTTTTTCTTGTTTAAAATAAACTTCGATAATACTCAATTTCTCACTTCTGTACAGTAAGCCAAACTTTGCAATAGTCAAAGTAAGTCCCAATCTGATTGCTGTAAACATTTCAAAGTACAGCATACCACAGTCCCTCCCTCCTGTCCCACCACCTTCTCACCCTTACATTTGGCTGATGCTTTCCAACATGTGGAAACATTCTCTTTCAAACACACTTCTCATCTTTCAGTGAAAACCTTGCCTAGGCCAGATGCTTTGGTCCTCTTTTGCATTTATTTAATTGGTTGCCATTTAACATGAAATAGTTAACACATGATGGCAAACGCAAATCTACCCCCTTTGCAATCATTTCTTTCAAGACACAAATGCTTGCACCTCATCCTGTCTTGCCTTAGAACAAGCAGAGACTAAAAACAACTATTTGTTTGCTGGAATAAGTTTTTAGGGAAGGTGTAAATTTGCATTAATTAGATCAAGCTAATTGACAATTAACTCCATTTAAAAAGGAAACAAATGTTTAGTCTAAGCAAATCCTGGTCTGTGTATGCGTGTGCTTAAGAAACTGGAGTTAACTTCTACGAGTGCATTTCATCAGGTAGAAGGAGACTGAAGCATCACCTAGAGAACTAAACTGGGACAGAACAAAAAGGCATATCAGAAGCACCAGTTGCTGTATTTCTCCTTTTGAGGGTGTATATGGCTGTTTTTCCACTGTTTTAAGACCCTTCATAAAAAGGAGGGCTGGCCCTTGAGGCCCTACAGAAGTAATGAGTTCTGAAGCAATGCTTTTAAGGAGGAAAGCATCAGCAAAGCTGAGGTAAATGAGTATTTCTCTCAGCAGTAAGACCAACTTATTTCTGATACAGGCCAGGATGCCATTGGCCTTCTTGGCCACCTGGGCACACTGCCGGCTCATGTTCAGCCGGCTGTCAACCAGCACCCCCAGGTCCTTTTCCTCTGGGCAGCT
>NW_009198285.1:17589-18182 GCF_000690835.1 Fulmarus glacialis
GGTTTTTTTCCCACGAAAAGAGTAGGCCTGTCAAAGCCACGAGCAACCAATTTCTCCAGGAGAATACTGTGGGAAATGTGTCAAAGACTTTACTAAAGTCTAGGTAGACAACATCCACAGCCTTTCCTTCATCCACTAAGCGGGTCACCTTCTCATAGAAGGGGATCAGGTTAGTCAAGCAGGACCTGCTTTTCATAAATCCATGCTGACTGGGTCTGATCACCTGGTTGTCCTGCATGTGCCGTGTGATGGCATTCAAGATGATCTGCTTCATAACGTCCCCCGGTACCAAGGTCAGACTGACAGGCCTGTAGTTCCCCAGATCCTCCTTCCAGCCTTTCTTATAGATGGATGTCACATTTGCTAACTTCCAGTCACTGGGACCTCCCTGGTTAGCCCGGACTGCTGATAAAAAGCGGCTTGGTGAGCACTTCCGCCAGCTCCCTCAGTACCCTGGGGTGGATCCCATCTGGCCCCATAGACTTGTGAGCGTCCAGGTGGCGTAGCAGGTTGTTAACTGCTTCCTCCTGGATTATGGGGGGTTTATCCTGTTTGCCATCCCCATCTTCCAGCTCAGGGGCCTGGGTACCCAG
>NW_009198286.1:0-3470 GCF_000690835.1 Fulmarus glacialis
GGTACTTCCAGGATGTGGTCGGCTATTTTCAAGCAGGATTTTTGCAGGAAGAGCATGGACTAGTATCTGAGGAACTTCTTGCTCTTCAGCTGGAAGAAACTCTTTGGCTTCTTTTCAGGGCAAAAATTCTGTGTAAAGGACTCCATTTTGCATATAAGATAGCCTAATCACAGATTCCCATTCACATAGAAAAGGCTCAGTCAAGACACAAGGCCTTCCTAGAAAGTCTCTGCAGCCTCAGGAAAGCTCATCTCATCCACAACCAGGCTAGATATGCATATGCAATACCAAAGACCTTGCCTTTGGGTGATGCATCAGCCAAGAGTTGGAACACCCTGCCCTCCATCTCCACTATCCTACAACCTACCCTCTTGTGTGCCTGCTGTGACCCCCTCCCATGACTGTTTGGATGTCAGTCCAGTTATGTCACTCAGAGAAGAGAGGGATCACAAGTTGATGTAGAAAAAGAGGCAGAAACCTACTAATGGAGTCTGGGAATTAATGAGCTGGTAGATAACAAAAACACAGCGTTGATGTGATGGACGGTCTGGACAAACCCCAGCCAAACATTGTCCCTCATTGTTTGTCCAGGGCCTTTTTTCGGTGCTGGCTAACTGTTTCACCACATCCCCGTACCAACGTACCTTCCTGATATCATCCTCATCAGAGACTGAGAATGGGCTGTTGTTTGCAGAGAAATATTTCTAAAGGTTTGGCAAGAGCTTTACAGATCTCTGCTCCCCCATCCCTTTTCTAGCTTGCAGATTTCACAGATGAGTCCTGGCTGTCTCCATCTATACATAGATGTCATCCATGAGGCATAACAGCTACAACACAGAGCATTGATGTAGTGGATACGGTTTGTTAAGATTTGTTGCTTAAAAGTCAGGTAACTAGCAGGCGTTGTGTCTGTGGGTATGCAGATAAATTGTGTATCTTGGAAGCATCGTTAAGAAAGGAACAGTGAAGAGACATGAGATTCTTTGGCTGAAATTATGTAGATGGGTTAGGAATGCTTTATGAATAGATAGGCCGGACATTCAGTAAATAAAAGAACCTTGAAACTTGGTGCTCTACGTAAATTAGATAGAGAAGCTAACCTTGTAGGGTTGATAGGGAAGGTAGACTGGAATAAGCTAGCTTGTTACAAGTGAAAAACATTTTACAGAGCATGCGTAAAGACTGAGTTCAACCAGAGGGCACTGTGATGAAGACTATCGATGACCACCAGAGGACCCAAAAGACCACCGAAGAGCACAAAGGCGCATGCGTCAGAGACTTTTGCATATGTTAATGAATTCCAGGAAATGACATGAATATTTAGATTATTTCTCGGAAATGTAATGAATATGTGTACTCTAATTGTATTTAACCCCTATGGTTAAGTGATTTGGCACGCACACTAGATGGAGCGATCCCCTGTGCGTCCAGCGCTGCAATAAAGAATACCTGCTTTCTAAAACTCCAAACTGAGTCTTAGAGAGTTTGTCAGGAACTTCTTCGTTTCAGCATCTCATTGCTGGTCTAGTGCAGGACAATGGAGATGGGAGTGACACCATGCTGGTCGGGATGGCCCTCCAGGTGCTCAGAGGAAAAAAAAAAAAAACAGATTGTGTGGGTACAATTACGTCCTTGAACAGCTCCTCATTGGCAACTTTCTGCTTCATGCCCCAATTTAGCTTTGGCCCCTATTTGCTATCATCCGAACACATCCCCAGGAAGAGGCTGACTATAAATGCGTGCTAGCTATTCCTTTGAGGATTAAACCACTCTGAGCAGAGGGGTTTTGCTGGAAGCCTAAGCAACATGTGCCCCAGAGCCTCACCCAACGCAAGGTGCTCATGGAAAGGATGTGGCACTGTTGATTTCTCCCAAGATATGCTTCAAGAATGAGGAACCCATCTTGTTTCTGCAGAGCTGTTCTGTATGTGGCAAAGATTTGCTTTGCTTTACTCGTTAGTTGGAAGCTTTCCAAGAGCTCTAATGAGTAATGACAGGTCTGTTCTCAACAGAGAAAGCCTGAGGCACCTCACCAGACTGATGCTGGGAGAATAGGGAGGAATTCACATGCTATTCACCTTGACAAAGAAAACATTTACTTCTCTGAGGACCTGAAATGACCCTCTCCTGCAGTTCTACTCTCAGGAACTTAAGGCAGCAGGCAGATACCTCAAGCACATCAAGAAGAGGAAAGGCCGTCTCATCTGAAAGAATGATGAGCTTTTGGGTAAACGTGTGAGTATTTCTTTAAAGGGAACGTAGGTGAAGTAGAGACATTTAAAGCAAATTCAGTAGCAAAACTAGTGGGAAAATGAGTTTCAAACAAAAGAACGATTGCAATTACACTATAGAACTTAACTCTTTCATGAACTGTTTAATGCCTCAAACTGCCAAAGTTGCAGAACAATTAAAAGTCTTGACTATCACACAGCACGCCCAATTTAAGGTAGCTAAAGCCATTTGTTCCTAATGAAAAGGGTTTTTTGGGGGTTTTGAGGGGTTTGTTTTTTTTTTAAACAGTCCCAGAAGCTGCCATGATTTTTCCATGCAATACTCCAGTTTAATGCAGGTCAAATGTCGCCATTGCTAATGGTTTTATCATACACATTTCTTCTATACACGGCAGAAAATATTGCAGCTTGAGGCCCTTGATGCAGAGTTTGGTGTGACTGTTTCTCTTGCATAAAAGCATTGCTGAGCTGCCAGACAGCTCACAAACAAAAGCCAAGCAAGAGAAGAAAGGTGAAAGTAGACAGATGCAAAATTGTTGAGACAAGAATGATGAAGAACCTGCAAAATTAGAGCTGGCTTGACTCACACATGTCCTTAGCAGGACTGTGGCACCCACTTAAGGACTTAACGGCATTACTCTCTCATTAGCTCAATGACTTACTTTCAAATGTTCTTTGAAGGTGTTAAAAATAATTATAAATATTTCTGGATGATTCGGCCCTGTATTACATTCCGCACAACTATCAGACCTGAGAAACAAAGATAATTTCATTTCTTTTAAAATACAGGCAGGTATGAATGCAATCTTTGCAAGATTTTTGTGAACTATTATTGCATTTAATTGCCTTCTTTATTATGGGCAAACAAGGAGAACATACATATAGACAGCCAAGAATTTACTGTTAGCTTAACTCATGTTTTAACAGTCCAAGGATTATTGGCAACAGTTATTGGCAACAATTATTGACCTAGTCAATAATTGGCAAAAAATATAGACCAACAATTATTCTCTATATTGGCAACAAATATAGACCAAAAATTCTTGGTCTAATTGCAATTATATTAACACTTATAGCCCTAATTACATGATATTACAGGAAAAATAATACTTGCAAGTGGTCTACATAAACTTTGTACATGTCCTCCATACGTACATGTTCAGCACCAATAACTTACACAGTAGCCCTCAGCGTCAGTGAACATACAGTGTTAATATTCATAGAATCATAGAATCATAG
>NW_009198287.1:0-204 GCF_000690835.1 Fulmarus glacialis
CAAATCCTTCTGAAGGCCGGCTTTGCCATTAAACTAAGTAAGGTCAAAGGACCTGCACAGGACATCCAGTTTTCAGGAATAAAATGGCAAGATGGATGTCATCAGATCCCAATGGATGTGATCAACAAAATAAAAGCCATGGCCCCACCAACTAGCACAAAGGAAACACAAGCTTTCTTAGACATTGAGGACTGTTGGAGACTG
>NW_009198287.1:446-26861 GCF_000690835.1 Fulmarus glacialis
GGGATACAGAGGATCCAAGGCCTGCTACACTCCAACTGAGAAGGAGATATTGGCAGCATATGAAGGGGGTTCGAGCTGCTTCGGAAGTGGTTGGCACTGAAGCACAGCTCCTCCTGGCACCCCGACTGCCGGTGCTGGGCTGGATGTTCAAAGGGAAGGTCCCCTCTACACATCATGCAACCAATGCTATGTGGAGTAAGTGGGTCACACTGATCACACAACGGGCTTGAATAGGAAATCCCAATCACCCAGGAATCTTGGAAGTGATCAGGGACTGGCCAGAAGGCAAAGATTTTGGAATATCCCCGCAAGAGGAGGTGACGTGTGCTGAAGAGGCCGTACTGTATAATAAACTACGAGAAAATGAGAAGCAATATGCCCTGTTCACTGATGGGTCCTGTTGTCTTGTGGTAAAGCACCAGAAAGGTCACGATTGAGGTGTGGACTTGACCATGGACACTATTGCACAGGTTATCCATGAATATGAAACATGCGCTGCAATCAAGCAAGGCAAGTGAGTAAAGCCTCTTTGATATGGAGGACGATGGCTGAAATATAAATATGGGGAGACCTGGCAGATGATTGATTATATCACACTCCCATAAACCCGACAAGGCAAGCACCGTGTACTTACAATGGTGGAAGCAACCACAGGATGGTTGGAAACATATCTCGTGCCCCATGCCACCGCCCGGAACACTATCCTGGGCCTTGAAAAACAAGTCTTATGGTGACACGGCACCCCAGAAAGAATTGAGTCAGACAATTGGACTCATTTCCAAAACACCCTCATAGACACCTGGGCCAAAGAGCATGGCATTGAGTGGATATATCATGTCCCCTACCATGCACCAGCCTCTGGGAAAATCGAATGATACAATGGACCGTTAAAGACTACACTGAGAGCAATGGGTGGTGAATAATGAATAACAAGACTGAATTAGTTGTGGCATATGTGAAGCAAACATACGACAGTGCGTGTACAGGGACTTTTATTTTTAAACTGTTTCAATTGACTGTAACTTTTAGGAATGCACTTTAGTTAGGAGAAGTTGCTCTTTGTCACCGCATTGCAACATTAAGCTGAAATTCCAGTATGAAGTTCAAAAGTTTCCTGAAAGGAAATTATTTAGATTGCCTGATAAGATTGGCTGACCAAGACAAGGCTGAGGAGTGACTGTTGTTCAAACTGTTGTATGAACTGTCCTAATATCTCCTCTTTTTTTGTTGTTTTTTAAGCTGAGTGCACATCCATTAGCTGGCATGTGGGTAACTGTACACCTAGCAGGACCATGGGCTTGCTTGCTATAATCAAGATAATACTTTGATTGACTCACTGTTAACTTCATGTTATATTTAACTAAAAGCAGGGAGAACGACTGACTCTACTGTATTCTTGCTGCTGCACGCTGGGTAAGGTACAACTTTGAGGGCGTGGAAGGAGACTGCATCTTTCCTAGAGAGCAGTGGACCACATCAGACCCCAGACAGGCAGGGAGACCACTGCCCATAAGAGACAGGGGTTTCCTAAGGTGGCAGCAGAGCTGCTATGAGCCAAACTTTGGTGTGATAAGAAAAAAACCAGACTTTCCTGAAGATTTAATGATGACTGTGTGAAGGATTTACCAGCCTAGGATGCCCTTGACACTTGATAAATGAGAGCAAGTTTGGAGGTGATAACTTGCCCTATTACAGTGTGCAGGGCTGAGGCAGAGGGAGGAAAAGAACTTCCAGAACCTGTATCTATTAGCAAAACTGAATTGTCTTTAATTCAAAATTAATTTCAATATAGACAATATTGTAATACAACATCATTAAATATGAAAAGCTTTCTGATGTCTCTTGGTGTCCTTACTTTAAGAAAAATACAAAGTTCTACCTCAACACTCTGGCTGGTGTGGGATCTCATCTTAGAGCATAATAAATGCTCACACAGCAAATTCCTATAAAAACAAGTGTGCCGAAGTGTATACAGACTTAAATTACTGGATTTAAAATAGCAAATAAATTTATATTATATAGAATTAAATGACTGGATTTAAAATAGCACATTTATATTATGGGTTTTTTATCAGTTCTTCTCATTTCCGTCATGTCAGCAAACAATACTGTACTAAAATGCAGTCTGTCAGCCTGCAGCTGCAGATAACTTTCTTGCTCCTCTTCCACAGTGCACATAATTTGACAGAACAGTGTCTGTCAAGTCTCAGCTTTGTCCACAAATGCTGTGCTCAGAGTGAAGCAGAGGTTTTTTTAATGAGCTTGGATATTGCATTTTGAATAATTTCTTAAGTGAGACTTTTTAAAATAATCTTTTTACTAGTATACATTCCCAGTAAGCACACAAGGACATGGAAATGTGTCTGCAAAATATTGGTAATTCTCAGTTCTCTGCAGTTTGATAGCACTCCAAAGAGATGATCTGCCTAACTAAAGCCACTTGGACATTTGAAAGGCTTTCTGGGGATGTAGTTGATTGAAAGACTGTAGGAAGCACTAACCCTACTACTAATGACATGGTGCTGGGAAACAGGAGAGTAGAAACCTGGCTGGCAAAATGCTGAGCTGAAAGTCATTATCCATTTGATCCATAGATTAGCAGCATGAAAAACTTGGGCGCTTCAAAGAATAGAAACACGAGCAGTTTTCTGACACATTAGCATTATGCAACCTAGTAGATATTGAAAAGCATTGTCTCTCCTTCATAAATTACTCTTGAATTTAGGGGGAAAATAATATTCAGGTACAATGTGGGGATAGTTCTGAAAATAATCACATCTTCCTTAACATGATATTTCCTTAATGTGATACTTCCTCAATTATACCTTCATGATATATCTTAGGGTATTAGAGATGCATACATCCTTTGTAATAACGCCTACATAGTTTGATCTGTAGTTCAACCTCTGAGTTACAGAACAGAATCAAGAATACGCTGTTCATCATACCACGAATGGAAATGTGAGACACTGGCAGAAATAGAAGTGTGGGCTTTTTTTAAATTATTTTTGTGAACATTCCCAGAAGCACTGACTACAGGCATTCTAAAAATTTGTATTAAAAAAAAAAAAATCATCTTCCTTGCTAAATTAATTTTTAATAGACTCAGCAATAACAACACAACATGCAAAATGAGTGGTTTGAGTATAGATAGTTTGCATGAATCACAGCATGTGGAAAAAGATTTAATTAGTATCTCTCTCTGTGACACAAAATATCAGAGCAAATAAACACATTTGTCAAATGTGGGAAACATTCCATATATTCAGAAATTCTACCCATTTCTCACGTTCACTTCATGAAGCCATTCATACAGAGAAATAATTTCTGAAATTATGAAACTGATTTGGCATGACAGGCACGTAAGGTTTAATTTAATATTAGACAAATAAAAACAAACACCATAGGAAGCAAGTATAAAGGCCAACTGTAATGAGAACAATGTATATTTTGGATGACAGAGAATATGGTAGTAAGAAAGGTGACTGTTGACAGAAAAACTACACTAAGAAGAAATCCTTGGAATCATAAAGGAAGAAGAATGCGTCATGTAATATTGACGACTACTCATCCTACTGCTGTCAGTCTATATGACTCTTTATGATGATATTTATACACATTTCACCCAAATGTCATGTACAAACATACTGTCCTGTTTTTTCCTCTGTGAACTAAAAAAAGAGTTTGTGTTTCTTTTGGAGGTGGGTGGCAGGAGAAGACCTATTTGTCAGAATAAATTATACTGTCAACTCGGATGAATTCCTTCATCTAAAACAAGGGCTTGTCTTCCCTCCTTAACTGTCCAGAACAGGAAAAGGAATTAGGAAAATGCACTCCTTCACAGGGGATGTCAGACCTCTGATGTGTAATTCACTGGAGAATTATTTCCTTCTTCATCACACAAGGGAGGCGCGTCTAGAAATACCCTAATGATTCTGCTACTGTGTAAAAGAGAAGAGAGACAAAGGTTTATAGCAGTCCTTTCAAAGTGTCTGACGCTGCAGAAAAAGATCTGAATGGGACTTTTTAACAAGAATTAACATAACAGTGAAGCTAATAAAGCTGTATCCAACTAAACTTCATTTGTACAATGAAGTTTATAATTTTTTTTCCTGAAAAATCTAGTGATTCAAAAAAAGGATTAACCACATGCTTAAATATATGGTTACATGATTTAGTGGTTCAGAAGAAAATCTGATCTACCGAGTTTGACCTTAAATGCAGTTTTTGCAAACTCTACAAAGAAAACTAATTTAGTGAGGGTTGTTTGTTTGTTTTTATAACACCCTTTAATTATAAAATTCATTAAATTTTCCATTTGGAAAACTTCTCAAAGAAAATACTTTATATTTTCTTTCTAGGGATAAAATTTTGTTGACTTTCAAGTGATCAGAATGATTGATTCTTCATTCAGTGTGTTTATGTTCTGTTAGTTATATAACTATTGTGTGATATCACTGCAGGTTACTGTACATGCAAATATGCCAATAAATAATTGAAAACATTGATTACTTATATGGCAGGACATTTAAATATTAGACTATCTGTATTAAGGGAAGAATTAATCAGTTGTCTGACCATCCTTACTATACCGACGAAGGTAAGAACACTATACTAAGGAAAAAAAGACAACAACTTTTTTGATAACCACTCTGTATTAAAAACTATCATTAACCACCATTTAAACTTTAAAAGATTATTTCAAGAGCTTGCAATATCTATGCAGAATATAGGGTTTGGATTAATTTGAAACTTAATGTAAATTCTTGTTAAAATCTAATGAAACTAAAAGGAGTCTCAAAGACTACAGTGAATAAAAGGAAGAATTAAATGCTTTTTATAGGTGTCATGACAGCTGCTCATGATAAAGAGAGTGTGACTATAAAAATCAAGAACAAATAACTCAGTTCATATATAGTTGCAGATTTCAAGTTCATGAAATTAAGTAGATGCAACAGCTATCCACAGAAGTGTTGAGTCAATGAAAAGTAACAGCTGGTGGTATGTGAATCCAGTGAAGCCCCTGAAAAGAATGATTTTTTTCAGCTTTAATGAGACTGTAAAAAGAGTAGCATGTATTGCTCTTAATTTGAATATACTGTCCTACATTGTCATGCTCTTGATCACCCACACAGTCCTGCTGTTAATCTGTTGACTGACTGTTCACCCATCATATATTCAAGCCAACACCAGTGTTTCCAAGAAAACAATGGCAGAATGCCACATCTAAAAAGTCACAGCGTATCATTAACAAGAATAATTTTTCTTTGCAGCATTACTTCTGAAAAATAGTGGTATCAGAGACACAAGTTATATTTCTTATATTTGTGGAGGATTCTAATCTGCAGAAGCACAGTGAGAGACTAAATTAAATTTGTTTTTTTCTACTAACTGCTATAGCACTCATAGGTTGCTTTAACACAACAGAGCAAAAGCAACTTTTAAAATATTTCTAAAAGTTATGGTCTAAATACTGGACTTGGTATTGAATAGATTGGACAATACTTTTGCCTGTACCATTGTATAACTGGTGATATAAGAGCTATGATGTTGCTTTTATTTCTTTACTAAATGACTTGTATCTTTAAATGAAGTTGTTTTGGTTGTGTTTTTTCTGTTGGGAATTATTCCTTCAAATTCTTATAGTAAATAATTATATTAAGTAAATAATGCATATCTATTAAAAATACTTCTGAAAGAATTTAGTAAACAAGTTTCACTCTTAAGCATAAAAGTTCAGTGATAGATTTGGTAGGAGAGCAGGGAGAAGAATACCATATTTGGATATTTTAATGCAATCACAAAATTGTAACTTGACAAGAATTAAAATTAGGGGAAAAAAAACCCAAAACCATTGGCCAGCTTTGCTTAAATGAACACAGATAAGCAAATAAAAGGTTCACAAATTAGTAACTAGAACTTGTGTAACAAAACTTCTGTAATAAAAATATGTAAGCACTTTTTCCTGCATTTACACCGACCTAAAAAAAAAAAAAAAGTGTAATGTTTATATCAACAATATGTATCAAATCCAAAACATAGGTGAATCAAAAATGGTTGTTCATCAGCCTAGGAACCGATTGGAAAAATGTAAGATATTTAGGAACTGTATTTCCTATTTAAATAACCACACTTAAAAACTATGTACAATAATCATATGTGATCCTGATGGGCTTGATATCAGAAGCTGAATAAATCCTTCAATATTTTTTGTATTAGGTTACAATAATATCAAACGCTTCTGTAAAAATACTCTGTTGGCCCACTTTTTAAAAACATTTAGACCACTCTAAATTGGAAGATTTTTTCCTCTCATCCTTTATCTCTGTTTTGATCTGCATATGCCATTCACTTAATGACTTACTAGGTTCTTTTTATTCAAAGACTTAAAGTTCAATTTCTTTGTTTATAATTTTTCTTCATATGACACTAGCATGTTTGAGTATTCCACATTTTATTGATTTCTAAAATTCCAGTTCTGTAACCAAAATCTCATTATGGAAAGAATAGGGAAAAAAATCTGGCCATTCTTTATAACATTTCTACAAATCCCCCAAAGACTTTGCTAATGCTTCAATTGCTTTCATTTAGTAATATAATTTTAAGAATTGTGAGATACCATCAAAAAAAAAAAGGCATTTGACACAAAAAAGGCAAATATTGAAATCTATTTTGCTTGAAAACTGTTGGACCAGTCTGCCATTCCCCATTTTGGATTTTGTGATTTATTATTTCTGTATTATTACTATTAAAGTTGGTAAACTGAGTAAGATTATTATGAAAATATAGAAGAAGCAAAGCCATGAAATTAAGTAGTGCCTTGAAATACAGCTGCATACTATATGATCATTTAAACACATACAAGCATCTGGATTCAATGGAAGAATGTATAATCTAATAGAAGGAATAACACTATACCCACACTATACATACAAATATATACTTACTTCTGGTAAGTTATCATATTAGCTAACAAATATTATACTATTACAAAGTCAGATCATGCTTAAAGCATCCTCCAAGTCTTTCCTTAAGGAGCAAATTTTCTTATTATAACTGAAATGGTAAAAATATTGCATGTACATTCCAGATGCTTGTATGCAAATGAACACCTAACCCCACTTCTAGAAAGAAAAAGCTCTCTGTAAGCACAGAAGAGTCTGCTGTGGGTATCTGTGAACATTAGTGTACAGATCTAACCCATCACAAAGATTCTACTGTGATGTCTGATCTAAAAAAAAAAAAAAAAATCTGTGACAGACACACAGTTAGTTACTTCTGCTTATCTATGGTTTCCACAGGCATTTTGAGCCATCCAGAAGAGCAATACTACAGGGATATGTCTTGAACCAAGCCCAATTGCAAAGTCCAGAGTAACATAACATAAAACAAAATTAAAAGTTGTCTATAGAAAATACACTGAGCTATTCAGTGTTAGGTAAAACAAAAAACCTAAAAATATCCAGCATTTTTCAGCAGAAGGCAGAAAGAGAAGGAAAAACATGCTAAAAATAATGAACAAAGGAAGACTCCATTATGACATATTCTGATTCCAGCATTTCATTCCAGTCCATCTTTCGTTCCTTTGTAAGGAGAGAACTTTAAACATTTACCATTAAAAAACAAAACAAAACAACTTGATTGATTGTTGTTACAGCTCCCAAATGAGCTTTTAAAGAAAAACCTCCCAAACTCTAAAGACAACTTAGAGTAAACATTACTAAAACTCATAGCAAAATCACAATTCAATGTTCTATTAGCCATTAGAGTATAGAAATACAATTTTTAATGCCAGCTGGCTATGGATTTAGAGAATTTTATTTTAACTTACATTATACACTCTTTGACCACACAATGACAGCCAGATGATTTTAATTCCAGCAGAGAAGCATTTTAGATTCCTTTTGAAAGGCTATCTTGTTTCTCATCTTCGCTTTAAAACTGGCTATGAAAATTCATGGAATTTCTGCCTTTTTCATAACTTTGAGCAGTGGCAGCATATTTATCTCTCTGTTTCTGGATAACTCCAGAAGCAAATTTCCTGTCTGAGGCTCAATCCTGACAGTGTACTTTGCTTTTAGGGTGGATGCAGAAATGCTTCATCCTAGTTTATTGATAACTGAGGCTGACCAGAGTGGTATGCCTTGCCATTATCTATGGGAAACTGTCTGAGGGATTGTAAAGAAACAACAAAGAAAACATCCTAAAAGACTTAAGCTAAGAGCAGTGCAGTGCTGGAATTGGTTTGAACATAATAGGGTCAATCAAATGGTTTTCTATAAGAGCATACCTTTAGAAACTATCATTGACCATTTGGTAAAAGATATATTAATCTAAAATGGGATTTAGACAGAATTAAAGCACCATACTAAAAATGCAGAAAGTATGTGACCACAGTTCAATACTCCAGAACAGCTAGCAATGATGTATTGCTGGTTCACCTGTTTTTTTAAATGAGCTGGTTTTCATCCTCAGTCTTTAGAGAAATAATACTAGGTGTATTATTTCAGCCAGTTCACAATACTAGGAATACTTGTTTGAACTTTACATTCAACAAAGAAAAAGTCAGTGTTGCCCTTGGACAGGAAGCATTGCTGCAAGGGCACAGGCTGGTGGAAGGGACCTGGGGGCGTTAGAAGACACCAGCTGAGCATGAGCCAGCAGTGTGCCCTGGCTGCAGGGATGGCCAACAGCATCCTGGGAGGTATTCACAGGGGCACAGCCAGGACATCAAAGGGAGGGACTATCCCCCTCTGCTCAGCACTCATGAGATCCCATCTGGATACTCTGTCCATGTTTTGGATCCCCAGCACAGGAAAGAGGGAAAGCCCTCAAGTTGGCCAAGGTCTGGAGCACTTGCCCTGTGAGGAGAGGCTGAGGGACCAGGGCTTGTTCAGCTTTGAGGAGAAATGGCCTTGGGGGGAACTAACAGCAACCTGCTGGTACCTATGATGAGTTTATTGACAAGATGGAGTTGGGCTCTTCGCAGTGGTGCACAGTGCGGAAATGAGAGACAACAAGCATAAGAAGAAACAAGACTGGATGTAAGGAGAATCTTTTTCACCTTGAGGACAGCCAAGCAGTGGAAGAGGCAGCCCAGAAAGGCCATGCAGTCTCCATCCTTGGACATTTTCAAGACTCGACTGGATAAAGCCCTGAGCAACCTCGTCTGAGCAATTTTCCTATGATCCTATGATTTCAAAGTGAATGAAAACTAATGGCACATTTTTTCAACAGCTCTAAAATTGCCTGATGGACATCTAGATTTTCAAATGACAATGCTGTGGAATCTGAATGCCCTATTTATTTGAAACAAACCCAGTGCCTCTTTCTGGATTTTGTTCTTCTAGTGAGAAGGTGCTAACCATTAAGACACTGTGGCACCTAAGTTGTAGGTGCTTAAGTTCTTCATTAGATCTAGTCTCAGTCCTCGTTGCATGTAGGCTTTATGTCATTTGTGGACAGGTTTTATCCAGAGGAAAAAAAAATCTTATTTTTGCTGTCACTGGCAATTTAAAAAGCGTATTTGCAGAGTACTTGTGCATTAATGCCAGGCCTTAGGGATATTTATATGAACCCTTTAAATTAAACCCTTCAAATGAACTTGCTAATCATATAGAATTGACAACCATGCATTAAGCTAAGTTTATTATTCACGTCACAATGATTTATGGACATTTTAACAAGTTACAGCCCATGTGTTGTGTTGTCATGTCTTTTTGAAGACTGGTTATTTGGATTAGCTATGCAAATGTATGGATATTTCTCATAAGATGCTTAGCAAAACACATCCTTTAACTCAGGATTTTGTCCAGCTGTTTGATCAGAGACCATGTGTCTGTGGAGAGCTGATCTCTAAACTGCAGCTTTTTTTTCAGACAAAGTGAAGGAATGTTCCTTACACAGTTTACTTCTATTTTTTTATTATTATTATTCCTATAAACCTCTAAACCAGTATTACTTCAGTATTACAAATTCAAATGCAAGCTATGTAATTTTAAACAAGATTTTCTCTAAGAAGATTTGTAATAAGTAGCTTGTTAAACTGTCTGGGAAGTTTAACTGACAAACCTAAGAGCTCTTGTTAGCAGTTAATTCTTCTGAAAGAAGTAAAATAAAGTATGGATTTGGGAGACAGACAAACAGAGGAAGACAGGCACAAAAAGAAAATGCTTAACAATGGTATGTTTAGGGACCAATCTAACTTTAAACTTTATAAACTGTGACAATGAAATTTGTCTTACAGTTAACACTAAATATGAGTGATGAATACTGTATTTGTTATCAGAATATTTGGACAGACTAAAAGTTCCAAGGTACCTAATGCAGATACAACAAAAAGGTTTATAAAAATTATCATTTTAGTCTTCACCTAGGTCTTCCACCTTTTTTTTTTTTAATTTAAATTCGCAGCAGCCATTGCGCTAGAGGAAGCGCATTTAAAATTTCTGATATTTTATGTCATTCTGTAGACAAGGCATACTCACTAGCTAACAGGCAAGCGAGCAGAACACACCTTGCTGTGATAGAAGAATTTCCCCTCTGACCCCCTCTCTGGGGTCTGAGAGTCCCCAGCCCAGCCCAGCGACCTCCCTCACCCACTCCTGCCCCTGCTTGTGAAATGCAGTCCTGACTCTGTGCTAGGAGTAGGGGGGAGTGCCACTATTCTTTGAAGAATGTTGCTAGTTTGCATGTATATTTAATGATACACAGAGAACTGAAAACAAGAAAAGTCTGCCGCTACTTATACAGTAGTTGCTTATGTTCAGTGACATTATACTACAGCAACTGTCCTTTCAAACCATCTCAGAGAGCACACAGTGCTTACTGAAGACACTGTCTTACAAAATTCTCCCTTGCCATTCACAATACTGCAAGCCCCATGGTGAAATAAAATTCTTTTCCTAACAGCAGGCACTGAAATAGAAAAGTGTTATGAAAATACTCTACATGTCCCATCAGCCTTCTAATGCAACAAGCATCAAACCCAGAGAACTGTCATACGGAAAGAGAAAGAACCAGAGAGCCTTCTAGCCTTCTGCACACACCAAATATACTGGATCTGGCTCAGATGGAGTTAACTTTCTTTACAGCAGCCAGTGTGGTGCTGTGCTTTAGATTTGTGACTAAAACAGTGTTGATAACACACCAGTGTTGTGGCTATTGCTGAACAGTGCTTGCACAGAGTCAAGGCTTTCTCTTTTTCCCACTCTGCTCCCCCAGCAAGTATGCTGGGGATGAGCAAGAGATCTGGAGGGGACACAGCCAGGATAGCTGACCCCCACCGATGAAAGGGATTTTCTGTACCATATGACATTGTGCCCAGCAATAAAAGCTCAAGGAAAGGAGACAGAAGCAGGGATCTTGACAGTTACAACATTTTCTTCCCAAGGCCGTATTTTCCAGGAAGTATCTAAAAATCTGCCTGACGATGGGAAGCTGTAAATAATTCCTTCTTAGCTTTGCTTGCACGTGTAGCTTTTGTTCCAGCTATTAAACTGTTTTTATCTCAATCCACGAATCTTATTGCCTTCCTTTTTTTTTTTCTCCCCAACACATGAGACAAGGGAGTGAGCGAGTGGTTGTGTGGGTGTTTGGCCGTGAGGTGGGGTCAACCCACCAAACCAAATGCTGAGTGGCCGCTCACCATTTAATGATCTCTGTTACTGAGGTACGGATAGAAGCAGACTCACAAGAGAAATGTCATCCACACAGAAAACATCCAAACTGAAGACCAGAGGTTCACAATGAGCAGAATTAAAAATCTGGATGTTTTTTCCACAAGTAAAATCTAAGGTCTTTTCACATATTATAGTTGCTTTAAAATGACGTAGGCTTGCAGACATCCTTTACAGAATGATGGCTACTATCCTAAATAGCTTATTTGCCGAGATCATTGTTCCTTCATTGTGCACAGAGGTAGTGACAGTAAATTGTCACATAATTTACATGATTAGTGATAATGTAGTTACAAAACAACTTAAGTGCTATAAATTTGATATAATCTGCCACAACTAAAAAAGGAAGTCAACTGTAACTGAAGCCAAATATAACATCACAGAAGTGCACCACACTCCAAAATGAAGAATATCTGACCTTTCGCACTAAAACACTGAAGCTGTTGCCAGAATATGCAGCCAGAGAATTCTGCACTTTTGGTTCAATATCAACTTATTAGTCCCAAAGGAAAGATGATTAATGGCCAGTCATACCCTGAGAGGAGCGAAGAAACTGAAAGGTGTAAAAGTCAACTAGAACTGCCCTAGCAATCCAATTAATTCCATTTCAAGCTAGTATAAATTGCCTGTGTAGTTACAGGGAAGCTGAGTTAATTTGTCTGATGCTGTGAGACATGTCTACATAGTGCTCAATAGGAAGGATGAAGGATACTCAAGAAAGGAAGACAGAGAAGTGCAGGAAGCAAGGACCCTGCTTTCTTGACTAGTGGCATTTGAAGTAGAAAAGGTGGAGAAGGACAGAAGCTTCCTCTGTGTGTGTCTGGTCTGCATCTCTCACTCAAGCGTTTACTAGTTTACTCCAAGATCGGGACGTTTTGTTTAGGTATGCCCTACATATTACAGATGTAACTTCCTTTTAAGTCCACCTTGACGTATTCAGCGATGGCATGCTATTTCATTGCCTTTTTTTGATGGGGAAGCGAACTCTACTCTTCCGTGTTATGATTCTTCTAAAACAATTTTCACTGAAGAAGTAAATATGAAAAGAAGGCATAAAAAGTGAAGCAGCTGAGACGCTGTCTTCCAAATAACATTATAGATTTCATCTGGACAAGAAAATACAGGAAGATTTTGATTTGATGCTGCACATAACATCTAAATAGAGAATAAATCAGAGGTAAATCTCTTCAACTTCTGCCTTTAATGCAACAGGCAGTTGGAGACTAAAATGAAAAGTAAAAATTAATAATGCACACATTTATTTGTTAATGTACACCTAATTAACTGAAATTCACAGCTATCAGTACTATTAAGTGAAATTGTGTACACTTTAATGAAGGTGAAAAATTTGAAATTGTTTTTGACACAGCCACAAACACTTTAGTCAGCTTTTAAACTCTGTATAACTGCATTTTTCAAGAAGGAACAGTTATTTCACTGTTTAAAATCATCCAATTTTTAGTCCTTTTCAACAGGGAGAAGTGAAAAGAGAAGTGACAGAAATTAATAATTAATTCAGCTTACTTCTATTATTTACCATTGTAGCTATAAGTATTCAATACCATAGTATCTGAGCATCTTCGAAACACCAGTGAATTATGCCTCAGTCCACCAATTCGTAGGGAGTTTCTGTTATTCCTGTTTTACATTTCTGGAAACCAATGCACGCAGAGATCGATAGACTGATTTTTCAGAGGCACTTAGCATCTGACTCTCCTACCCATTCATTTCATTTGGCATTGCAAACCACAGGTCAATATTTTTTCTCCTATAACTTAAGGACTTTGAAAGTGCCATTTATAAGAAACTTCCTGACTTGAGATAAATTTCCATATACATTTTGGAAGCTAACTTTGCCTAAGTATGAGGATGGATATCATTGAAAGTACCAAAGAATTTATCTATTGACTTCCAGCTGGTAACTGATATCTTGATAGCTGTTGAAGCAGTCAGAAATAGGGAGTAAAAAATGAAAACATAATTAAGCCTTTGGATTGTTTCCTTTTTTTTTTTTTTTTTTTTTTAACTTGGAAAAAACACGGTTTCTTGCCTATCCAAGAAGAAGTGTTTCATATGGTATAGCAAGCAATGCTTATGGCTGAGGTATAGGGCTTAGAAATTAGTGAGAACAAATGAAACTAGGACAACCTCGTAACTAGAGTATCAGTTACAGATGCCATTGTAAATAACCCTCATTCTCACAATATATTGCATTTATTTTAAACAGCTTGATCACATAATCTGGTTCTTATTAGAGAACTGATATTTCTGAATACTCCACTGACGCTCAGTCACCAAAATATAGTTGATAAATGAGGCAAAGATACACTTCTCCATTGTTTTTCATGAACTGAGATGATATGCAATCTCATGCAAAAGAAGGACAATGGGAGGAGCTAGAGGAGAAGAGAGCCAAGAATATCTATTCCATTCCTTTCACAAAATATTCAGTTCAAAGTTCAATACCTGGGTCGGAAATGTATTAAAAAATCCTCTGCTCCTTTTTTCTAGACATAAGTAATGTTGTAAAGCATACAAACATGACTCTTCAGGTTTCTATTTGTTTTCCTTAAGTGCAATTCCAGTAAAACTAAAATTCTACTTGCACAGTAGGATGCACTGGGAATTCAGGATTGTGATTCTAAAATAAAATTATATTGCTGTTAAAGCACAAATCTGCAAATCTCATTTCTTATGGTTTTGTCAGAATTAGACACAGAAATATCTATATATAAGTAATATGTTGCTTTATACCATTGCTTCATAAAGCATGATGTCAGATTAGACTACAAGCAGCTCAGCAATTTCTCCTTTTGCTTTATTGATACTGCACCTACTGTATAATTACTTGGGTATTCAGTTGGTCTAAATGAATACAAGTACATTGATTTCAAAGGAACTACAGCTAAGATAATGCACAGACTGAAGCATTATCTTTTGTGAACTGAGGACTTGACAGAAGAACAGATTCTGTCCCATTATATGCAGGTTCGGACCACAATTGCACGAACCATTTAAGTGTGTACAAATAACTACACACCATGCTGTGCACTGATTTTATACTGTTTAAAACAAGAAAAACTGAAACAATCAGAAAACAACCCAGAGCTTGTAAGTCTTTTCCAGAAAGCCTAATGTCTTCTGGTTTAAGGTAGTAATTGTATGTGATTTTATTTCCAGGCCTTATTAGTGAATTATATCTTACCTAAAAGCCTCAAATATTTTTGAGATTGTATTTCCACAAGCAAAAAACCCAAACATAAATAATCCTTTGATTCTAGTTACAGCAATGAAAACATCTAGGAGGTAGAAGTGAATTCTATTTAAAGGCTGAATTGCAGTCATTCGTATTAACCACCAAATATGTTAGATGACATAGAAACACACAGAAAAATCTAAAGTTTGTTCAAAGTTTGATGCTGTCTTACACCCTTCGAAATGGAATTAGTTACCTAAGTGAGAGCCAATTTAGAAATTATAATGAAGATAAAATTAAGCAGAGTAACTAAGTATATAATATTTTATTCTTTCTGCTTTTGCATATGGAAGGACTAGAGGTAAAAGGTAGAACTGAGAAAAAGGTAGAACTGTGATTCCGGTTGCATAACTGAAAATTTAGCAGTAATACCCCATCATAGTGGGGTATTACTTATTACTTATTTAGCTAACTCCAGAACAGACTCTGAGCAGGGAAGTTGCACAAGGTGTAAGTTACTGCAAAAACTGCTGTTACAACGTGATTGTAACAGACAGATATGAGCCTCAGTCATCAAGTATTCAACTACTTTGAAGACTGCAGTCTTCAATATTGCAAAGCCATGGATTCTTACTTGTCATTAGCCATAGCTGACGCTTTAGAAAGAATTCATAAGATTTGATCAAAAAATTCCAACTGAAATGAATATTAGCTTTGAAAATGTATTGTATTTCCATTATGTACCTCTAGAAGGAGGAGAAAAGGGTATATTGTGAAAATGTAAGCAAACAATTTACTACCAGACAGTAAAATATTTAACATTTGTGCAAACGTGAACAAGAAGTAAGACTGAAGTGTACAGAGTACGGTTCTCACACTGGAAAGATCAAGGAGGTGATCCCTGTCTATTCTCTCCATGCCTCTCACAATGTTGCACAGTGTGTGTTAAAACCATGCTGCAGCATTCTGTCATATACATCCTTCGTACTATTAAAGATGTTTAAGAAAGAGCAGGTGGAGAACTGAGCTATTTAAAGATGATAAATCCAGTTTATTTGTACATTACTGAGGATAGAGGAAAAAAAGCACTACATAAATATTTCAAAATGTTTCCTATTCTCAGATAAGCATGTCTGTTACAAATGTGGTCTCATGTGATTTCATATTTGGACTTTGTACTAACGGCATCCAGATGGTGTAGTAAGAGACTGTTCCAAAACCCATAGCTGGCATCCTTGCTGGCAGTGACAGCTTCCAGCTACTTTAAGTTATTTCCTTATTCTTCAACAAACAGAGAGACTTTTGTGACAACACTGGAGAAAATGAGAGTCTTTAAGAATTTATGACATGGTAATCTTCACCTTTTTCCATCCAGCTGAGAATATTTCCTTTGGAGTTACAGAGTAGTTGTTACTACACACTGCCCTTTTCTTTACCTTCCCCGTTCATAAGAGTAGTTTCTAAATCTGTCTGCTCACAAAGAGATATTCCTTCAGTCAGGATAAGGAAAAAAATGGACATGATTACACTCCTGGACATATACCCTTCCTTTTATTACATCCCTTCATTTTAACTTCACTAGAATCATTATTATTGCCTCATAAAACATGGCAATGGTACCATTATTGCTCCTACTGTACAAATGTGGTAGATGTTGATAGCACAGAGAATAATGAAGACTAGATTTCAACACACTAAAATCAATTGGAAATGCTTTCAGGTTAGCTGAGAAGCAAGAATGTAAATTATTAGACCAGTTATGGACCACTTTCAAAGCTGGCTGCAAACACTAGAAAGTCATCCATCCATATTCCTGGGGTTTTTAATTTGTCCTTGGTAACTGATTTATGTTTTCAGCAGTATGATCAAACAAGAAGTTTGGATTTGAAGTCTCACTTCAATTTTTGGAGAACTTCAGACCTTTTATGTATAGATTTTTGTAAAACTGTACAAATGTCTAATAATACAGTGCCTTTTTTTCAACTGCTTATGAAAATAAGACTAGATATAATTTTTTTTTTAATGACTGGCGTATGAAATTTTATTTACATACTACAAATTTAAGTGTCTATGTGTATCCTAACCTAACCCTGGTTATGATACACATAACCAGGTCTAACCTTCCCGGCTTTTTATATACTTTGAGTTCTGCTATAGATACTATAGTGTAATACAAAAAAGAACATAATGGTAGTGGAAATGCTACATCAACTTATGCTTACTGTACTTGACTGACAGACCAAGTCACTGAGTTAGCACACTACCCTCAACTAAGATCACATATAAAATACACCTTTTTCAGTATCAGTCTCATTGCCATGTTCAATATGCTTACCAGGTTCTGCTTAACAATATTCTACAACCAAAGTAGCAAGAGTTACGGAAAAAGTATCAGGTAATAACTGTACAATACTCATACCTATGCATGAATCACTTCAGTGACATAAGAACAGCTTTTAATCTTGGTTACATGATGTCTGACATTGAAATAAGCTGCCTGCTACTCAAAAGTATTAACCAGTTTGTCTACAAAATGTTCCACAAAAGAGAGATTAATTTTCTTTTTGAATCTTCAATGTGAACAAAAGCAACATTTATTTAAAGACAAGTAAACTTTCTGACCTTGGTTATATTTTATAATGAAGCAAAAAAAGGGCACAGACCCAATTTTCTTCTCTGAGTCACCTTTAAGTAATTGTGTTCGACCAACATATCTTTTTTTCTGAGCTGCCTACATTAGAACTGGCTTCCTTCTTATTTCATTAATTGATATTACAACAATTATTTTCCTAACCTTGAATAGCATAATAAGCCTTATGGGTTAAAGCCTACCTGGTCTGCCAAGGACAAACTTTAGAGAAACAGAAAAAGAAAACTTAATTCCTGTGGAATGAGGGTCCATGCAGGCTCTGATAAAGCATAGTCAAGCAGAGCACCAGAAGAGCAAATACCTGATCAGAGGATATCCTGTTGTGTGCATCTGCTAATTCACATCTGCCTCAGCACTGTAAAGACCAGTTTATCAGAAAGTATGGAAATATATATTGTAATTGCACCTGGAGCAAACCATGTTATTATGAAAAAATAAGACACCATTTGGTAACTTCTCAAATTGTACCATGTTTCTGAATATATTGAAAAAGTGTCATCTATCAATGATCATCAAATACCTGACATTTGATCTGTTCTGCACATTCCATCCATTACTGCTTACTGACACCAAGAAGTAATGTTAGGAGGGACATATTCTATTCCAGTAGCAGAATTTTATGGTATACTTTTTATTTCAGTAACAGACGGCAATTTTTTTAGTTATTCTGTAAGGCACAACAATGTCACAGATCACTGTTGGCAAATCATAGTCAAATTTATTACAGGATGTTCATATTCTTACTCAGATGACAGTAGTTCTTTATTCCATGAGTAATTCCACTGAAACCGATGAAACCACACCTTGGCTAAAGTGCTCCTAAGCCTGAGTATGAGAATCTGGCCTTAATTTCTTCCATCTGCTCTTTCAACATTTCAGATTATGAAGTGTACATAACAAAATTCAGAAAACTTAAGCAAAAGCAAGAGTCAGAAACTAGTAATAACTAAGGGCTTTTGAAGCAGGTGACAGATTAATTTATCCTCTGAAAGAGGTAAAAGTCACTAACTGTTCAGCTGACACACACCAAAATATTTTCTCTCATCAAATGCACCTGTTTTGTCTCTTACCAAATTATTCTGTCAGATTGAATCCTTTGGGAAAGTTATATATATTGGCAGTGAAATAATATTCTAATCACTTAATTAAGGTCAGGCCTTTTTATTTAGCCAGTGCTATTTACCACATTCTGTAGATGTTCATCCACATTCTAATGTGCACCTGAGTGACAGCTTTACTTTCACTTGATGCTAGCTTATACAGCTATACAATAGAAGTATTATACTCATACAGATTCAGTGAATAAGGAAATTAAATCTTGACTATATGATCTGTTCATTATTTTGGTCTGACTGAAGAAAATTGAACAATACAGAAGTTTGAATACAATAGTCAGATGTTTCAAGACAACTGTTTTTGCAAAGAAAATAGGAGAAGTTACATTTTCACTTGAAAAAAAATTAATCGGGGTTTTTTTCCAGTCACTGTTTCAGGTAATTTAATTCATGCTTACAGAGATGTATTCTTGTAAAATCAACATATCCGCATCCATCACAGGCTAAGACAATCACCTGGAACGATGAACCTACAACACAAATATTTATCTTCTGATTTATGCTGATGTCTTTAAAGCCCAGTAGTATGAGAATAAAAACTTTACTGTTATTGTTAGAAAAGGCTGTAAATCAGGAGAGAATATTAAGTGTACAATTTTGATGCATTAGCTAGGATTAATACCTAGTCAGGGAACACACTAAATGTTGACACATTTAGAAGTACCTTCATGTTAAAAGACATTTTTGCTTCCTATAATATTCATTGAACTTATCAACTATCAAGTCTCTCTGAACTGGACCACTGACTGAACAGTGATGCTGAAGAAAGGACAAAGAATATTACACATACAGGCAGCTTTTCTGAATGCTTTTAGAAACATCCTTATTCCACTAGAAGTAAACAATGCATCTCCCGGGCTTTTTAGGATTTTTTTTTTTTTCCCCCCTTTTGAGTAACAAATAACTAGTACTTTTGGAATGCAAATAGTGAGAAGACTTACCAAAAGTCAGCAGAATTGGCTTGAGAAGACTTTTAGAATGGATCAGTGTAATCTGTGATTATGTGAGATGCAAATTTCTGGAATTTACAAACCCCTCACATTGTACCAAGCACATCTTTAACAATGCTATTTATACTCCATTAATTATTATGTAAGTCATCTGGAAATGACCAGCATAAATGGAATTATTTCCTAAACTGAAACAGCATTTAAAATGTCTGTGTCTAATTTTATAGAAACCAGATAGTTCAAGACATATGTCTCCATATCCTGTGTTTTCAGGTTTGATTTATTGACTCTCTAATCTAATAGCTTACTTTTATGTAGAAGCTGTACCTCGAAGCCTGATCCACTCAGTTCCACTCGAAAGCATTCTATCATTCTTCATCACATGCTGTAGAGGCTGGCATGTGTCCCCTAATAAAGTCAATCCCAAACAATCTGGAAGAGCCTATTTTAATTAGGCCCTTTACTGAAAAACAAAACAAAAAAACTACCACCACCCTTGCCAAGAGTACCAACGCCTTTATTCCTACATCAAATCCAAAACTGATTTTTCTTTAGGGTCTAAATAACTTCCAAATCCTAACACTGAGACTTGCCTCTGACCTTTTTTTTATTTTCTAGGTATCTTCTTCCTTCGCAAACATCTCACTTCCCAAATAAAACAGATTCCTTGAACTTGTAAGCTGCATGGTCTCTCAGCCCTCAGATCATTTTTCTCATCTCTTATTTTTTACTTTGTTTCCAGTGCTGGCCTATCTCCAGCCAAATTCTTTAAAACAAGATAAAATCCAGCTATCAAACCAGAAAAAGCCGAAGAATTTATTGTGTTCAATGTTGTGTATCAGTGTCCTTCCCATTCTTCCTCTGTTACTATTACATATTGTCTGTTGACATCTTTTAGGTATCACAGGTGCTTAGATTGCTTGGGAGAAACTGTTAAATGTTTTGTTTGGAGTATAATGTAAGATATCGCATGATCTTTTTTATTACAACAGCAAAAAACTACTAGTGCAAATCCTGCAAATGGGCCCTGAAAATATGTATCAGATTTGAAGATGCAAAACATATACAGAGAATCTTTTAAGGGCAAGAGACAGGTTAAACATTTCTAGATATGAATACAAATGAACTTCAGAGGTATTTGATATCCAAAGCCATGGCTGGATCAAAAATTTCCAGGCACACAACTTTTATTAAAACTGAAAAAATACTGTTTCTAGTTACAGTGTTTCTCTTTCAAACAATCAAAATCCCTATTTCTATCCAAATTTTGCAGATCAAAGCTCTTAATCAGCAGACTTTCCAGTTACACATACAGATACTCACATCGCTGCCTAACCTTAGGCACACAGCTGATGTGACAGAGGCACAAGCCTGTTCCAAGTACATTCAAAGAGGCATGCCTAATGAGGCTTCTAATTCAGACACATACACTAGATGTCTTAAATTGGACAATAAGAATTTCAACCATACCAGCAATGGGATGATTTTTCAAGCAGATATTCTGCAGAACAATGGCAGAATCTGACTTACAACATTTAGCAATTATAGTAGGTCTACGACGTTCTGTACTAAACCATAACACAGGCATGTTATTTAGAAAGTAAAAACATTACCTTAACAGCATTAGCAATTGCAGGAGAAAATGTGTCAAGTGTAATGATTATTTTTTCCCCAGAATACTGTGAATGTTCTGGAAGTTGCATTAAATATTGATCTGTTTCTGAGTATCAGCATCCAATCCTTCCATATGGTTGCTTTTGTGCCTCATCCTGTAAGAAGCTCAACAATTTCTTTAAAGTGCTGTTACTTTTACCAGACCAGTCTTAGGGTACACAGTGCTTCTCAGAAATCAATTTTTTAAAAATTTGAGACTTATTATGAGATAAACTAACATATAAACTAACATAGTTTATTCCACTATTCTAAGCCTTCAATTGAAAAATGTACTTACCATGACAAAACGACCTCTGAACAATTCTGATAGGAAGTTAGATTGCTTGCCATTCTCCAAGCAGGCGGATGCTTTGAAAAATACTCTCCATAATTTCTCCAAAATAATTAAATTATTTTGCAAGAAACAACGTATAGCCAAACAAACAAAGATGACTCAAACACAATTATTTACTAACACTTCATTTTAGTCACAATTTTATTGATGGATTGTTGTTGATAAATAATAAGCATTCAGAGAAGTTGAAGTGCTTTTTCTGTGAGCATTTATGCAAACAAAATACTTGGTGTTCATATAAAGCAAGCACAAAAGACAAATATACGAAGTAAAAATGAATTAATTTTCAAGGTAGTGGAGCAGTCTCATAAGTTTTGTAGTTGTTTAATTCTGTCACTAAATCACCTTAAGTAGCGAATGATTAATACTTCTTTACACAGTGACTGGAATACCCTGTATTTTAAACTCACAGAGGACCAGCCCAAGTATAAATACACTTAATTTTGTTATGAAATTTGCAGCTCTGCTCATGTAATCAGTTAAGGGCTAATCCCAGCCCCGCATATATGAGGAAAATCTATGTAAAGCTCAGACAGCTCAATTCACAGGCTTTGTACAATGCATTTAATATTGGAGTTTTATTGGCAGAAATCTATTTGCTGTACCTAATGCTATCAACTTTCTTCAGTGGAATTCCACTTCAGTCCTAGTCTAACTATATTGTATACAGTTTCCATTTACCTTTCTAGCTTGTGTGAAATGGGTATTTTGTTATCAGCATAGGAAAGGAAATCCTACCAACCATCTCAGGTATGGATAAGGCATATGGTGGGAGAAAATTATCTGGGGGATAAGGGAAGTGAGTAAGTGGAGATCTGAGAAGGTGACTGGAAATAAATATGGAAAAAGGGTCCCAAAATGCAAGTGAACAAGATTCATGAATATGGAATGACAGAGTAGACCTAACAGAGGATTTTCCTCTCCAGGTGTCCACCTGTCCTTGTCAAACTTTATGTTTGTACCTCGACAGTACTAGGGTCTGACAGACGATTCCAGGAGACAAAGTTTAAAGATCCACCAGGAACATTTTGCTGAAATACTCCATGAATATACTTCTCTTTTGGGGAGGAAAAAAATCAGTTTAAAAACTTATCTCTCATCTTTAGATTCTCTTTCGTGCAATGTAATGGAAAGTTCTAGACAATTAGCTAAGTAGTGAGTGCTACTGTGCCAACTTTGTCACATTTGCCACCATGAGACACTTCTCAGAAATCCAGAGAGTTAACAATGAAAAGTTTTCAGGCAGAAGTTTGTTATTTTATGTTTGATACTGTGTTCTGTGAATTTTATTGATGTTTATTTTCAGCTCCTTTTTTAGACTGGCTAATAAAAATTTCTGTTAATAAAATTCTGTGGCTCCCTACAGAGTACTCTGCTTGTACTTGAATATTGCCTGCAAGTAAATTCTGTATCGCCAGAAAACCACATTTGAAATTAACAAGGTGAGAGATGAACCAATATCATTGTCCTCCATCGCAACAAATTCCTTTTACTATGATTTTTCCTGCTTTCTGCGAAGATTTTGTGTATGCAATCTAGAAAGTACTCATTTGAGATATACTAATTGATCATCCTTGAGCAAATCTGTGCCTACATTCATACTCTGTCCAAAAATGCAACTAATAACAGGGTTAGAATAAAGCTCGGTCCTTAGTGGTTTATAGTAGATATGGGGAAAAAACACAAAGCAATGGTCTAAACTTTGGAAGACAGTCCTGTTTCTGGTATCATGAAGCCCAGCCTTTACATGAGGCAGTAGTCTGTAATAAGACCCCTATCTGAGAAAGATTCTGGGGTTTTGTATACCAATATAAGAGACAGAAAAATCTCTCACAGTGCAACTATTCTATAATTATTTTTTATTTACTTTGACCCGAATAAAATACCCTTACCAAATTGATTTTGCAATTTATATGATTGATATAACCTGTCTTCTATCTTTGTATTCATATGGAATATTTCTATCAGACACAAAGGAGACAGCCCAGGATGCTGTTGGCTGCCTTTGCCACAAGGACACATTGCTGGCTCATGCTCAGCCTGTTTCCACTAGGACCTTCACGTCCTTCTCTGCACAGCTGCTTTCCAGCTGATTGGCCCCCAGCATGTACTGGTGCATGGGGTTGTTCCTCCCCAGGTGCACGACTCTGCAATTCCCTTTGTTGAACTCCATGAGGCTGCTGTCTGCTCATTTCTCCAGCCTGTTGAGGTCCCTCTGAATGGCAGCATACTCATCTAGTATACCAGCCACTCTCAATTTTCTATCATACGCAAACTTGTTGAGGGTGCACATGGTCCCATCACACAGTTCATTATAAAGAGGTTCAACGGTATGAAACCCAGTATTGGCCCTTGGGATACACTACTAGGGACTGGTCTCCAGCTGGACTCTATGCCACTGATCACAGCCCTCTGAGCCTGGCAGTTCAGCCAGTTTTCACTTCATCTCACTGTTTGATCCGTATTTTCTCAGCTTGTCTATGAAGATGTTATGGGAGACAGGGTCAAAAGCCTGACTAAATCCCAAGTAAATAACATCCACTGCTCTCCCCTCATGTACCATTTTAGAAAGCTACTAGGCTAGTTAAGCACAATCTCCCCTTTGTAAATCCATGCTGAATACTGCCAATCGCTTTCTCATCCTTCCTGTGCCTGGAAATGGTTTCCAGGATTATTTCCTCCATCACCTTCCGAGGAATCAACATGAGGCTGACTGGCCTGTAGTTGCCTGTATCCTCCTTATTGCCCTTCGTGAAGACAGGAGTGACATTTACTTTCTTCTAATCCTCAGGAACCTCCCCTGATGCCCGTGACCTTTCAAAGATAACTGAGAGTGTCGTCTCAATGACATCAGCCAGATCCCCCAGCACTCACAGGTGCATCCCATCATGCTCCATGGACTTGTGTGTCCAGTTTGCTTAAATGTTCTCCTTCTTTACCAAGGCTAAGTCTTCCTTGCTCCTGACTTTCTCTCTTGCCTCTGGGACCCAAGATTCCTGAAGGCCAGCCTTATCAGGAAAGGCCAAGGCAAAGAAGGCAGTGAGTACTTCAGCCTTTTCCATGTCCTTTGTCATCAGTTCCCCTGCCCCATTTAGCAGTGAGCCCACATTTTCCCCGGTCTTCCTTTTGCTGCTGATGTCCCTGTTGAAGTCTTTCTTGTTGCCCTTCATGGTCCTCACCAGATTTAACTCCAGGTAAGCTTTAGCTTTCCAAAGGCCATCCCTGCATGCTCAGGCATTAACTCAATATTACTCCTTGGTTTTTATCCTTGAGTACAGTCAGGAGCTCCTTGTTCATCCATGCAGGCCTTTGCTTGATTTCCTGCTCATTGTGATGGACCTTTCTTAAGCTTGGAGTTGGAGGAAGTGATCTTTGAAAATCAACCAGCTCTCCCGGACCCCATTTCTCTCCAGGATTGTATCCCACGGGATTCTTCCAGGCAGATGCCTGAAAAGGCTAAAGTCTGCTCTGCTTTTTGCCCTGCTTCTTCCTTGTAGGATCCTGAACTCCACCATCTCATTGTCACTGCAGCCAAGACTGCCTTCCAATCTTCACATCTATAATTACAAATGTGAGATGATCCGAAAGCTTTTCACAGCCCTATAAAAGCTGTATCTATCTTATTTTAAAATATTATTTTAAAAGTGATAAGGTTTTAGTAAAATGGTCTTAATGTTGGCAAATTTTTTATAAATTTTACTTCCTGACTCTCCTGGAGACTATTAGAAATTTTGCAAAAGGTCTGATGTCAAAGAATATCTAACACGTGTAGAACAAAATGGAGAATTTTGACTTAATTTAGCAGATCTTTAAAAAGCAAGATCAAAGCAGATTTCTTCTTTTCAGAGGTATTAAGCTTTTGCATTGCATATGTGGATTCACTTTGAATATGATGCGACTAATTTGTATCAATAGGTGGAACTTCAGACAAATTGGGTGACAGAAAACATAAGCACTTCACTTAAATGTCTAACATTCAGCATAACAAAAAATGCTAAATCAAGGACAAAAGATTTATTTGATCACCGATTAAAGTAAAAACAAAACTGAAGAGTTTAAAGGCAGTCTGTATTTACACAAGGATACTTGTTACGTTCAACATTTCTTGCCTGCTTCCTCTTTTTTAATTATTATTTAGTTGATTAGAGACCTGATTTTTGTAGTGATCTGTAACTGAAAAATGCATTGCAGAATTGAATCTTGCAAGACCTAGAGGGCAGCAGTGAACCTGTTTGTATTCATCAAGCCACAGTAAGAAATGAAGAGTTAACCAATCATGTATATTGCAGATTCCAATGCTCAAGTTAGATCACCATGGAATATTTGTTATTCGTGCCGATAGCTCACGTATTCAACAAAGTAAATGAGAGCAGGTGAAATTTCACCTACTTACAAAAGACCCAGAATGATGGTCAAAGCTTCTCCAAACTAAATATTCCAAAAATGTGATCAGGCTCAGCTTCTTTCTAAATTTTGCTACTAATCTTGTCAAAAAGGAATGGCAGCTGTTATATTAATGATGTGAGGGACATACATCTAAGACAGCAAATTGTATATAATCACATACTCTGTTTGAAATATGGCCATGAATAAAATCTGGTCCTCAGTATACAGATAAATGTATTTCATCACTGAGGCAGTCTTTTCAAAATCCCAGTGGTTATATATATCTGCATTTTAAAATATACTTATTTGATATCTGCCCCAAAGTAATTTTGTCTTTTTTTTTTTCAGTACATAGGAATTGATTTTTTCACGTACATACGTCTCAAAAAAACCCCAGCAAAATTCCCAAAATCTTTATTAATTTTCTTTCCC
>NW_009198287.1:26892-29038 GCF_000690835.1 Fulmarus glacialis
TTTTACTTCCAACAGTACAATGCTGTGTACATTTTAACCAGCTCCATTGATACTGTCCAAGCGATAAACTTAACAGGTCACCAAATCTGAGCAATACCTGGAATTAACAGAAGTTGACTGAAATATCCATATATGAGCCACCTTTTACACTGCCTCTTCACTTATGCCAATACAAGCAAGCATTTGTGCAGCCATGAGGTGTGCCAGCATAAATTATTTTCTTTCCCCTCCTCATATACTCTTTCTGTGCTTGATAGAGGCACAAACAGAAATCCTGAGAGGCAGAAAAAAAAAAAATCACATGAGAGGCAAGCAACTTCCATTTTTGCTATAATGAAAGAGAAAGTGTGCTTTGAAATTTGGAGTACGAGACCACTAAGAACTGTTTCCTATCTGTCTCAAATGAAGTATTTGTCCTCCATCCCACATGCATCTCATAGCTTTCTCAAATACCAGCAGCCCCTGACACTCTCTTCTACTTCTAACACTTAGCAGGTATTAGGCATGGAAACTCTTAAGTAGCTGGTAGGTACACAGAGCCAAGGGAAACCAGAAGGCGTGGAGGGGAGCCACAAAAGATTCATGTGGTATTACAGGAGGACTCATCCAGCTACCAGCTCTTCTTGGTAGACCTTAACTACACAGGAGCTAGATGTTCTTCAGAGTGGAGAACTGACAACAGTCTTGATGGACTTCTGATGGTATAAACTACAGCTGTTCACAGAGGTAATTCCTCTGGGCAAAAATCTGCTTTAGCCAGACACAGCTGTCTATACCAAATTTTTTTTAGAGTTTGCATGGGTATCTCTACACTGCCCCACACAGCTTTTGTCACAGAGGACAGTGACAGTCAGAGAGACCTCAAATTGGAGATCATGCCTTTTGCTATGGAGTCATTCCCAAGAGGAGCCTAGAATCACACAAATTTTAAATAACAAATATTCACGCCCTGTGTTATTACAAAGCTATCTATTTTTTTTGAACTGTATGCAACTGTAGCATTCAGCCTCAACCACAATGTAAGGTCAAGGTTTTTGTATTAGTCTCAGTGACATTTAAAATATGTGAGATAAGACCAAAGAACTGATACAGAAACAGACTACATAAAACATTTATGATATTTTTAATTGAAAAAATGAGGCACTGATAATAATCAAAAACATACTACCTTCTTATCTTAACTTCCAGCACCTCTTTGCTTATTAAAACGTCACTAGCATACTTGTTTCTTTTAAAGTTCAAACTATTTTTCTAAAGTTTACTGAGTAGGGGCTTTCTGTAATGAAAGCCTGAAATATTATGCTGCTTAAATAAAGATTTATTGAATGTAATATTTATTCTACAGAGCCAGGACATATTTGTCTGTACAGGAAATTTCTTTTTTTTTTTTCTTAATTTAATTTGTCAATAATGCTACTCAGGTTTTTCTCAGTTTCTCTAAGAACAAGAGTGTAGTTTCAGAAGACTTACAAATACATAGCTTGTGGAAAACATTTACACTTTGTGAGCCCATTAATTCTACCATCCCTGTACATTAATAATTGTATCTAGCTTTTAAGTAAATACATCAAAATTCATAATACCTTTTGAGGTACATGAATAGAAATCACTGGAAACTCCTGACTTGAAATCTTTCTTGATAATTATCAAGAAACTATGCTTCACCTGACAGCAGTTTTCTAGTCTCTTCCATAGCGCTTTGTGGCACATGTCGTACTGAACCTACAGGATTGATCATGAGCTTTAGAGGGAATTTGCCATAGATGGAGGCCAGAAACAGTTCTTTTGATCTTCAACATTTGTTTCATTTAAATTATATCACCAAGTACGAATACTGCAGAATGAGATTAGCTCTGTGCTTCTAGCTTTTTACTTGCAAAGCCTTTACAGTTTCAGTAACCTGGTGTGACATAGTGGTACCGAGTACAGCTGTCCTCCAAAGATTTGTCAGCTTTTTCAATTTAGAAAAATATTCCACAGCAAAAGGTACACATATGCGACATGAAGAGGCAAAATGTTTATACATTTTTAAGTATTTTTTTGAAGAAGGTAAACAAAGGCACTTTGCTACACACCTACTGTACCGGGTGCAGGTGCCCAAGCGCTGGCAGCAGCACCAGCAGCAGCAGCAGCGGGGGCTGCCGGG
>NW_009198288.1:0-4599 GCF_000690835.1 Fulmarus glacialis
CTTCGTAGGAGAGGCGTTCCATCCCCCTGGTTGGATGGTTCCATCCAGTAACCACCGTGCTCCAGCCCACGCTGTGCTGGAGGAGGGAATAGGGACTTGTCTCAGGCAATGAAACTGGGGTTTGAGGTCCAAAGAGCTGCTGACATCAACGCTGCCGGGCCAGGTGTTTCGTTGGACGCTATGGGACCATGATGACACATCGGTCGAGGTGCCTGTGGGAGCTCTGGTGCTCCCTTCCCCTTCCCAATCTGTGCCCCTCGCTGCTTTCTGCCCCCCCAGGGCTAGATCAGCTGCCTGACAGAGGTGTTGCAAGCTTTCTGCTGTCGATGCTGTTACTTGAGGTCTAGGATGGAGCTAATTTTATACCTTCACACCCTAGGTAAACCACAGCGGTGGCTAATCTGGTAAGTGCTGTTATGTTTAAAAAGCACAGGCCCTGTTCCCACTACGGTTACTCAAGGAGCAGTACAGAGCTCAGATGATGCCCCTCGTTAATGCAGATGCAGCCACAATTAGGATTTGGCCTGACCTTCCCAAAAACGTGGAACTCCAGGCCAGTGCACCAGGACAGCAGAGTTTGGCCAGAACTGCGGGCTTGTGGCTGCGAAAGATTCACGCAGAGAGCATCAAGCTTTGTATCTGACTCTGCAAACGCTCACACACGACGTTACCCCACAGAGAGCTCCAGGAGGTTTCCCACAGGAGACCCCCACGAGCGTGCAGACCCCGTGCACACCCACGCTGGTGCAGGGGTGGGATGGTGGGAGCGGCAGAGAGCTGCTCTTTCCCAGCACCTCCGTGAGCTCTCCTTGTGATCCTGCTCCAGGAATTTATTCTTAGTCGGAGGTGCTGGAGTGCACGCCGACGATGCGCATCAACTGCTGATTTAGGCAAGCTCCAGCCCTTGGTCGGCCGCTCCGGGAGGATGAGACAGATCCGGGCGCATCCAGACTTGGCGGCAGATCAAAGGCAGGTACTGACACTGGTTCCGGCTGTTCCCTCCACGCCTGTCCTTGCCTGCGGCAGTTAATGCGTAGTGCTTTGCCGCATGGGAACTTGGCTCTCTGGAGCAAAAGCAACGCTCTGGTGAGCTGCTTCAAGGAGGGACGATGCAGTCCTGGAGTTGGTGAAAAGCGATGACACTGTCATCGGCAGGGATGCGGCCCCACGTCTCCTGGGAGCTGTGCACAGGATGAGAGCCCTTGCGACAAGGCTGTGGCACGGAGCCACAGAGACGGGTGGAGGTGGCCCTTTTCCTCCCTGCCTAGGTGTGGTGTGGCTCGTACCTGTCCTGATGCCTGATCAGGGACGACATTGAGTTAACGAAGCTGACAAGGATGCCATCTCCCATCAGTGCACTTCCACCCAGCACATTTCCTTCCCAGTAGAGACTGGCATTTGGCACACTCCCCATTCTTGCTCTGCCTGCGGATCGCAGGGAGCAACAAGCAACTTTGCCGGGGTCACCCGCGAGGCTGCAGCGATTCGTACCACAGCCCCCACGTGCCTCAATGAAAGACAGAGCCCCAGCCTCTGGTGCAGTATGTTGCGAAGGTCTCGCTCCACCAGAAAACCTGTGCAGAGTGGAGGGATTCCGTGTGTCCAAGTGGACCGGCCAGGATGGCACAGGGTCAGGCAGGGACCCCAAATCTGCATGGGGACTGCATGGGGCTGTAGGAGCCATGCCGCTGCTCAGGACCACCCTGCTGCATCCCAGTGCAGTGGGAAGGAGGAGGAGAGGTGATGAATTTGACCTGCAGCTCCTGCGGGGCCAGGGCCACCACGGCCATCACCGCGAGGGCTGCAGCCACCCGACCCCTCCCTGTGCGTCGGCGAGGCTGCGTGGGACTGGGGCATGGGGCCACGCAGTCACCCTCCTGGGCACACAGAGCCACTTTGTTCCGGGGCAGCCGCACTGCTCCACTGGCACCCGGCCTCTCTCACAGTCAGGCATAATGAAAAATAATTGTAAAAAAAAAAAGGAACACTGTAAAAACTGGGGGGGGGGAAGAGCTGTGTGATCAAATGCTGAAAGCCGCACGAGTAGGAAATAGATTGTAATCTCCCTAACGAACTGCAGTTAATCAGGGTGAGCAACTGTGAACTGGGGTTTGATGCAGGGCTTGCTACCAGCGTCTTTTCCAGAGGGGACCCTTATGTGATCGGGGGCTCTGTACCCCCTACAATAAAGACCGCAAAGTGACAGGTGAATGGGAATGTATTTAAACAGAGGTGCTTGGAAAAACTAACCCTGATGTTGGCATGGGGAGTATTGCAGTCCAAGGGCAAAGACCTAAACGAAGCCCAGAGCACCGTTACCTTCCTATGTAAGTACTTAATTAATCCTAAGGAGGTGTTGGCCCTTCCAGAAGATACCCCTGTGTCAGCCCTGCCACCCAGTTCATCGTCTACGGCCAGTTCACCAGCATCTGTGTCCCTCTTGGCCTTCCACAGACCAACCCAAAATCCACTGGTGGAACATCTTTCCACGGGTGGTGTCTGATTTCTTTTAATGGGCTCTTTTCTACAGCGGGAATCAAAACCCCACACTGCCGAGGAAGGAGGTCTGGTGCCTGCAGGGCCACAGATGTGCGGGGAAGGAGGTCTGCGGGTCAGCGGCTCCAAAAGCTTTATTGCTTGTTGGTTTCTGCTAAGATCTACGTGACTCCAGTGACTAACAACCACTTTCAGGGAATGCACGTGTTAGTTAAGGACACCCCGGCCTTTCTGCGGGGGCGGCGAGAAGGCACCGCTTAGTCTGCCAAGGCTTCTCCGGCAGCCGCCGTTGCAGGGCCACGCACCCAGGGGTGCAGCAGGCGATGCAGAAGGGTTGCTGGTAGAAACCAAGGGGGAACTGTAGCCCTGGGCCACGTGCTCCAGACGCACCGGTGGCTTTTTTTTTTTTTAGGCAGGGTGGAAACCAGAGTCTGGGGAGTTGAGTCCAGGTCCCACACCTGGGCAGCCCAGAGGAGATGGCCTCGCTGCCTTCTCCCCAGCGTTGGGCTGTCTGAGCCTCCTGGCACATCGTGGCTGCAGCCCTTCCCTGAAGAAAATGGGAGCATCTCTGCCTTATATGTAGTCACCTATAGGCTCTGTGCTGGTCCCCACTTGTCTCCATCCAGAGAGGGCCGTATTGACTGCGTCCGCTCGGAGGGACGTGCTGGGACTCTCAGTTCCCTGCTGGGCTCTGCCATCCTGCTGGGCTAGTTGGTGGGCTCTGTGGCCATGGTGTCCGCATCCGGACACGGCGGCACGCCGCTGTTCCCACCGTTGCTCACGTTTTCCTTGCTGTTGTCCCTTGTGGGGTCGCTACCTTTATCCTCCACTTTCTGCTTGAGTTTGAGGGAGGAATCTCTCTGGGAGAGGAGGGGTTGGTAGCCAACGAATCCTCCTCCGCTCACGTTTGTACGCTTGTCTGGGGACGGACAGAAAAAGAAGATTGTTTACCTGGGGTCCAAATTGACCTTTCAGCTAAGGGGTGCAGGGTCTCTCCTTGCGAGAGGCATTGGGGTATCTTCTCTGAAAGATGGGGGTCCTTCCAGCCCCCGGATGCCCCCAAAGAGGGGAAGATGGGTGGGAGACTGGGCTTGTGCCTCAGCATGGCTGTGCTCAGGAGGGGCAGGGGAGGGGGTGATGGCCGGTCTCCTACCTCCCGGCCCGATGGGGTGCATCAATCGGTTCATCTGGACGTTCCAGTGCTTGACGTTGGTGCTGGCCTGTCGCAACTTCCGCTGAGCCGCCTGCGAGGGGACCGAGGAGAGGGGTGAGCCGGCCGCCTGTCAGCCCCCAACCCGGGACCGTGGGCAGGAGTTTCCCTTCCCTGAGTAAGCCTGGGTTGGAGGCTCCCTCTGGGATGGAGACCCAGTTCACCCTCCTCTAGGTCTTCTGCTCCTCCTTCAATCCTCCCCCCTCCACACACTCCCACTGTCGACATTGCTCTGGACACCAGCGCTGTCCCCCCGGGGCAGGACACGCTTGTCCCATCTCGGCCATGGAATCACCCCGTGCCTGTGCATGGCACAGCTCAGAAAACCCCCGAGGCAATGCCAGCTTTGTCCCCAACGCTGCTGGGTCCTCCCCAGTGTGGAGGTGACTCAGGGAGGGCTGGGAAGTCCCCCGGGGCTCGCAGCGTGAAGAGATGTGGCACTGATGTGATGCTCACCATGACGTCTTGGTCCACCCGCTGCCTGTTCACTCTCACTTCTTCCAGCTGCTTCTGCGCCTCTTCCAGACACTTGTTCTTGTTCTCCATCTCCTGCTTGAGGACTTGCTTCTCCCGCTGAGTTTTGATGATGTATTCCTCCTGCTCCTCCTTCAGCTTCATCAGCTGCTTCAGCTTCTCCTCTTCCTCAGCCAGTAGCCTGTCAAGGAAGAGCAAGAGGTGAGGATGTCCCTCTGCACTTCATCCACCAGCTTCCCCCACCCCTTCCGGCATACTGGGAAGTCACCAGCACACCCCAGTACCCGGGGGAGCACTGCATTGCCCTGGGGAGCGTGTCCCCACGCCCAGCCAGTCCCCTGGGAGTGGGACTGGTCGAGGAGGAGCAGGGATGCCCTGGTCCTACCTGGCCTGCGCGTATCTCACGGATTCCTCATCCT
>NW_009198288.1:4636-7479 GCF_000690835.1 Fulmarus glacialis
CCCAGCTCCAGGAGGCGCTTGCGCTGCCGCTCTGCCTCTGCCTCCTTCAGGACCATCTCTGCCTGCATGGAGGCGCGAGCCTGCGGCAGGGAGAGGAGCCATCAGCGCTGGCAGAGCCACGGCCACCGTCCCCAGGGCCCCCTGGCCCCACACCCCTGGGTGGATGGGGTCAGACGTCTCCTACAGCGGGGAGAGCCCATGGACAGAGCTCCAAGGCTGTTTCCCTGCTCGGGGAGATACAACACGTTGTTCGGAGCCAGCGCCGACTGCAAGGTCAGAAATGGCCTCCTTGGCCAGCCCGGCACTAGCGCTCGCCTCTCACCTGCCCCCCAGCTTCATACACCCCGGGGCAGGTTGTCGTCATCTCCTGCTCCTCGGGTATCTCATGCACGGCGGTGCTGACCCCTCTGTCCCTCGTCCCCGGGTCACACACAGCCCCTGGGAGCCCAGAGGTGATGGGTGGCAGCAGCATTGTTGCGAGAGGGGGACCTGCTCCTAAAAGCTCCTCCAAACCCTCCTGGGCTGCCACAGGCAAGGGAAGGGGAAGGACGCGGCCACCCCACGAGTGACGCAGCCCCGTGGCAGGACATGCCATGAGGAGGCACTGACCTGCTCGGCCTCCCGCAGCTGGATCTCCAGAGTCCTCTGCATCTCCTCGTGCTGTTGCCTCCGCCGCTGCTCCTCCTCCTGCAGGAGTATCTCTGCCTGCCGTTGGGCCTCCTTGAGCAGCTCCAGCTCCTGCAGCTTCCGCTCCTTCTCCTCCTGGAGCTGCTTGAGCCGCTGCGTCTCCTCCTCCTTGGCCGCCTTACGCTGCTCCCGTTGCTCCCGCTGCTCCCGTCGCTTCTGCTTCAGGTCTTTGTGCAGGGACTTCTTGCCCTCAGCCTGCAGCCGGATGGCCGTCTGGATGGCTGGGGAGGGAAGGGGACAGTCAGTGGGGACATGGTGGGGGGCACAGGGAAGCTGGGGAGGGGGCGCAGGGTGGGCACGGACCTAACGTCCACTCCTGGCGCTGCCGGGTGTCGGAGGCGCTCATCTCGTAGGTACGAGAGGAGGTCTTCACGCAGAACATGCACCTCTTCCCATCCCGGTCGGGCAGCACCTGCAGGGAGAGGACACAGGATGGTGTTACCCCCCTGTACCCCACTTTATCCCCACTTCCTTTGGCCATAGGACTGGGTCTCCCATGCTCATGGATGTGAAATTGTGTATTCTTGGGTTCCCCTTCCCAGGGTCTGAAGGGGGTCTCCTGCGTCTCCTGTCCCCCAGCTGAGCATGGCCCAGGCCATACCTCCACGCAGCAGTGCTTGTCCAACGTGATGCTCCCCTTCTTCTCCTTCCGTTCCTCACTCATGTAGTAGGACAGGACACTGGGCTTCAGCATGAACCACCGCTCCGACCAGTTCCTCCTCAGCTGGCCCTTCTTCCAGAGGTAGCCCTGCGCCCGAGAGACACAGGGATCAAAAATGGGGTGGGGGCAGGACGGGGTTTGTGCCCCAGGACATGCGGGCTCCTTGCCTGTTTGAGCACATCCTCGATGACCTCCTGGTACACCTCCTCCACAGCCATGCTGATGGCCTCCTGCTCGATGCCTCGCAGAAACCGCCCCGAGTTCATCATGTCCAGGAACTGCCAGACCGTCAGCCCCCCCGGGCCCTGTAGCTCCTGGGAGAGGTAGTCATCCAGCTCGCAGGAGTTCAGCTCCACGTTCATGGCTGTGCAGATCTTCTTCAGCAGGTACTCCACCTGCGGGGACGAGTTGCTCAGCAATGGGGAGAAGTGAGAGCCGTCCCCACTGCACCATTTTGGAGAACCCAAGACCACATCTCTTTCCAGCCTGGAGATGCAGGACCATTATCCCAGAGGTATCACCCCTTGCAATGGTTGATAGTCATGGTCAAGGTGTTCCAGGCAGCGGGCAGGCTCAGGAGGTTGATGTTAGGTTAGAGCTTGACCACTACTGAGAGTTTTTTTCCTTTTAACCACAAGGCTGAGATGTTTTGGGCTTGTTTGTCTGCAGAGTGAGAAAACTCTGCAGAAGTCAAGTGCCTGAGGGAGAACAGACCAACGCTGCTGTCCCCCACACCCAGCCCGCAGGGCAGGGGTCTCAGACCATGGCCCTGACCTAGCACCACTCTGGTTTCCAGCTGATGTCGTAAAAACACTGGGAAGGAGCAGGGGAAGAGGTCCCTACAGAGGAGATGAGCATCGTTTTGAAACTGTAAATAAATTGCTTTAAAAAGAGCTAAAATTGCTGAAAATAACATGATGTCGGGAAGATTTATTTCAGCCCCAGTTTTGCTGCCAGCTTTCCTCTACCCACAATCTCGGGACCGACGAGGGTGGGTGACTGCAGAGAGCCATGCAGAAAGGTGCAACACAGCACCCAGAGTCCCCGCACCCAGCTGGATTTTTTTACATCATCTGGCTAGGAGTAGGGCAAGAATTTAATGTAGTTTCTCTTTTTTTTTTTTTTTTTTTTTAAGCTCAGCCCTGTAAGCAGAAGGATGATTCAGTTTGTCATGGTCTGGGGAACAGGAAACACCTCTCCCGGGGAGCAGGAAGTGCGGTTGCCCTCGTACATCTGCGCAGCACTGCGCTTCTGATCTTTTTTTGCCCTTTTTTTTTTTTTTTTTTTTTTTTTTTTTTTTTTTTTTTTTTTTTTTTTTTTTTTTTTTTTTTTTTTTTGGTGGAGAAGCAGACGGCAGCTGCTTGCCCAGCTGAGCTCCTCCTGGAGAGGCCGCTCTTGGCTTCTGAGCTTGTCCCTCCTCCCCAGATCTGCCCACCTTCTCGTTGGGGTTTGATCTGACCCCCGGAGCAGGGAGAACTTCCCTCTCCCAATGCCG
>NW_009198288.1:7528-11938 GCF_000690835.1 Fulmarus glacialis
AATCTGGTTCTTAACTCTCCAGACGCCGGGCAGGGGCTGAGCGTCTGGTGGCAGTGGGCATGGAGAGGGACAAGTGGGTCTGCTCTGCCACTGCCTTCATGGTGGCACGGGCTGAGAGCAGCCCGAGAGACACAGCCCCATCCAGCCTGACAGCGATTTCATGGGGAGCAACCTCCCGTTGCACCAGACTTTAAGGGTTTCTTGTCATCTTCTCTTTCTCCCCCATGAAAATCAGGAGGAGTCCTCCAACACCGTGCTCAACTCAACCTTTGGGTGACATGGAAGGGCTTTAGGCAAGGGACCAGCCCCAGCAAGAGCTGAGCTGCGGATGCTCCTTGCTTGGAACTGGCACATTCATTTTAGAGCAGACAAAAGAGCTTGCTGGTTTAGGCTTGGGCCACAGAAGAGCACTATGGACCAGCCCACACCTCATCCTTCAAGACATCTATACTTGAGAGGCTTCGGCATTTTGGAGGTGTCCTCCCAGGTCACCCCCCTCTCCCTGGGCAGCAGGGGTGGCCATGGGCATAGCGGGGGGTGCCCAGGGCAGACAAGCCCCCTCCTCCCACCCCTGGCCTGCTCTCTCTCACACGTCTTTCAGGATGTGGTGGGACATGCCAGGAAGCGATAGCGGGATGCGTCATCCCCAAATGGGGCTCTGCCAGCATGCAGAGCCCTGGGAGGGTGGGGATGGGGGGGGAGAGGCAGGTCCTACCTCATCTGGCACCATGACGAGAGGGTATTTGTCTTCAGACAGAAAGTTGAAGAGACACCAGAGCTTGAAGGCATCTTGGTGGGATACAACGCTATTCCCGTTCCGGTCGGGCTTGTAATTCTTCTTTGCGGTCAGGGTCCAGCAGAGCTCATCAAAGTTTTCTTTGACAAAAGCACCTTCCTCCACCTGCGGGCAGGAGCCAGGCGGGTGAGCGTGGTGCTGCAGGGCCACGGAGGGGGGTTCTGGGGGGAAGCGCTGGAGGGCAGGAACCCTCACACCTGAAATCTCCTGTCCCTGCCGGTGAGAAGCACGGGCTGATTTATACGTGGGATCCACATCTAGAGTGTAAGTGGGGACTGACCCACGATGCCAGTACGTGTTCCCAGCACAGGTCCCCTTACGCAGGCAAGATGTGCCGGATCGTAGAGAAGACGCTACGGGACCGCTGCAGCACCTGGGCAAGGTGGCACAGCCACGGTGGCTCAGCCCTGACCTGCCGGGCTTTGGAGCACCAGCAGAAACCCCGTGGTGAAGGACATGCAGCGTTGTGTGGTGCTCTCCCAAGCCCACCTCCCCAGTGCCTCCATGGCTTCGGGTTGCTCTCGTTATCCCATTTTCTCATAAAGAGGAGCTGAGGCTCAGCAAAGGGAAGTGGTGGCCCACGGGCAGGCAGCAGCGGGGGCAGGAACGATGCATCCAGCAACCTCAGCCCCGCTGCCTGTCCACGCGCTTCTGCCACCGCCTGCGGCATCGCGAGCCGCTTCACGCGGCAGTTTTGGTGCGGCACCAAATGGTGTGATGGGGACCAAAGGAGCCTGGCCACATCTGGCTGCCCCATCCCAGCTGCATGAGCTGCGCGCCGCCGGCATGAGGGCAAACCGCAGTCTGCAGTGGCAGAGGCAGAGAAAAACCTTTGGGTGGCGGAAAGCTGAAAGCCCCTCTTACTAGGAAAACCCACTTCCCCTTCTCAGGCAGCCTCTGGGATTTTATTAGCCATGGTGAAACCAGAAGAAGAGGGTTTAAAGGTCATCTCCCAAAGAACCACATGGGAAACTGGAAGGATTTTGGCTGCTCTGTGATGGGGAGATTGGGCTGGGCTGCCCTTGGGCAGCTGCCTGCCCCGGGCAGAGGGAGCTGGGGAAGGCTCTGCCCTCGCTCGCTGCAGCCCAGATCCCTGCAGCAGAGATCAGCATCCCTGGACCAGGCTGGGCAGCTCCCGAGCAGCTCAGGGCAAGGCAAAGACCGGCACGGAGACCGGGACGGAGCACCGCACGCCGGGGAGAGGCACGGCTCGGCCCTGGGGAAGCGGCAGGGGAGGGAAGGGTTACTGCACCCAGCTCCGGGCCCCCGCTTCTTTCGAGCGCACAGTGGAAGAAAGTTGTCAGTCATTTTTCCTCTCCTCACATGCCTGGAGGAAACGAGCACCCAGCCGCAAAGTCTCGCTGTGCCAAACAAAGGTGCCTTTGAGCCGCGCGGAAAAAAGGGAGAAAGCCCCTGCCCACCCCAACCTCTGCTCCTGCCCCGGCACCTCGTCCTCCTCCCTCTCCTCCTCTTTGCCAAATGAGGTCACACCTCAAATTTGAACAGGAGCGGAGAGGAAAAAGAGGCTGATTTCTCTCTCTGAGCCCTTTCGGAAATGTGGGCAGAGATGCACCTCCACCCAGAGCCTTGATGGAAAGGGCTGACTTCATCCTTGCCAAGGAGACGCTGAGTATTAAACATTTCTCACTCATTTTGGCATTCACCTGAGTGCTCCCCAACTCTCTGTATCCTTTTTCCACCCGTCAAGGTATGGGATCTCCAAGAGCGGAAGGGAGCGGAGCCGTGGGGCTCCCATGGGATGCGGGAGCAGACCTCGGTGTCCCCACGCGAGGTCAGGGTGGGATGGCCAAGGGGCTCACCTTGTCCAGGATGTACTTGTTGAGGTACGGCATGTAACCCTGGCTGGACACCGGCCCGTCGTCATCATCGCGGAAATGCTCTTCCAGCGCCACGGGATCGTGCGGGATGCACAGCACCGTGTACAGGTTGTGAGACAGCACCTGGCCGAGCACGAGGGACGGTGAGAAGGTGAACAACCTCCAACCCTGCCCCAGCCCACCCCCACGGTGCCACCCACCCACCCAGGGACCACGCCCTGCCCAGCATCATCTCCCTGCAGCCGCAGCGGCGAGGCACGGTTTGGGTTTGGCAGAGGGACAGGGGAATATTCCCAAATAGAAACCTTAGAGAATCATTTAGAAACAAGCAAAAATTGAGGATTTTTCCACATTCTTTTCTTTTCTTTCCTGGCACGTGGGGAAATTTTTTTAAAACAAAACAAAACAACGAAACAAAAAGGGCTGTCTCAAACGTTACAGAGCAAACAGGATCCAGAGAAGATGATAAGCCACCCCAAGCCGTGCTGTTTGGCAGCTGCCCTTAGCGATTTCTTGAAAACATAACCAACGACGGCGCCCAGCCTGGCAGCGGTTGCTTTCTGCCAGTGGGGCACAGAAAGACGCAAAGATGCAAATAAGGAAAGATTTATAAGAAACTAAGAAAAGGTTTCGCCTGGAGTGGAAGCAAGACAAAGGGCGATCTAGAGACACACCATCTCCAGAAGCAGTCTGCGAGCGTCACCAACCAGCCCATTTTTGTTCAAATCCCCCAAAACAAAGCATGTTTCGAGGCTCCCAAATTTCCCACGTGCTGGAAAACCCACGCCGCTGCCGGGCCAGCAGCCAGAACCCGGAGCAAGGCTGCCCATGAGCATCACCAGCACCTCCGGCTCATGATGCCGGGCAGGCGGTTGTCTCCCTGTCTTTACCTCCCAGCAAGCAGGAATTGGCTAAACGAGCGTCCCAAATGATACCGTCCCATTGCACCAGGGTTTGCAGAGACAGCTTGCCAAGGTTTCAGGAGAGGGGCTGGAGGAGATGGTGTGCAGCATCCCTGCTCCTCTCCGTGCAGGGCTGGAAATTTCCTTCCAGCAGGAGAGGAGCCGCTGGAGGCCATGCCGGCTGCTGCAGCTGGAGATGGTTCTTGCTCAACCAGATTTTCTTTCTGGTTTTCACCCTCCGGACCGATGTTATCAGCAGGACTCCACCCAGCACTCAAACACCAGCGGGCTGTAGCCCTGAGCGCTGCTGCTATGGCTGAGCCTTTCGGGGTTCGGTGCAGCCCTGCGGTCCACACAGGGATGGAGAGGGATGGAAACACCCTGGGCATCCTCTGGGATGGCTAACAAATCCGTCAGGACGGATTGAAAGTTTGGGAATCGCATCCCGTGCCCCCATTCCAATGTGGGGCCTCGTCCCCATCCCTCACACCTCCTCTTGCAGCACCCCAAAAAGTCCTTGGAGGTCTTGCATGTGCCCCTGGCCATGGCCGGCACCCCAAGCCCCTCCATCCCCCCTGGCACGCTGCAAACCACAGCCCCTCCGCTCGCTGGAGCGGTCACCTACAAAATGGAAGCGGGGCAGGGTGGGGAGGAAAGCCCCGGCCAGGCTGATGGTGGGGTGCGTGGGGCCGGGGCTGCCCCAACCCCAGGGAGAGAGGAGAGGGGGAACCCCCCCCCGGTCTCTGAAATGAGGGATAGGAAAGGAAAATAACCGGGGGGAGAAGGGAAGGGATGCTCTGAGAGCGGTTTGGTGACGCAACTTTTCCCCTGCAGCGTGCAGGGGATGGCCGGGGAGGGGGCAGAGGTCTGCCCG
>NW_009198289.1:0-5559 GCF_000690835.1 Fulmarus glacialis
ATCCCTGTACTCTTCTTGAGTTGCCAGTTCTCAGTGTCTGTTTGCTCTGGTAGAGACTATCTACAGTACTTGATGGGGGGAGGGGGACTATTAATTATTTCTTAACATCATCTCTGCCTTGTTCTTGTAGGGTTTTTTTTTGTTTTTTTCCCCAGAGGTTTTGTTTTGTTTTATTTTATTGTCAGCTAGGCTCTGAAGGGAATTAGATCTTCAATATATGCAACGTAGACATCTGCATACCAAGAACTAAAATCTGATCATCAGCTCTTCTTCCCCAGAGCCACTATCCAGCTGCTAGAGCCAGGGCAGGGCAGATGCCGGCATTTGCCTGTTGGTGAAAAGGATCGATGTGGTCGCTTCAGTCCCCTGGATTACCTGGAACTTGTTGAAGGTGCTGTCTTCATCCTTTTACTGGAGATTATGCTACAAGGCCTTAAGAGATCAAGAATAGAGACGTAAATTAGACATTCCTCATTCAGGGAAAACTCTAAGGACTATGCCCAGAGTCGCATCAACATGTTCAGTAATGAAGTTTGACAGTTCATGTCTAAGCTTTCAGGGTGAATGTGTGCTGGGAATGTAAATATGAAAAGGTAAAGAAATTCACTTTTGAAGGAAGCAAATAAATGCATTGGTTAGGGAATCAGGCTCTGTAAACCTCCATACAGTCACTGTGTGTGTGTGAGCTCAGTGAATCAAAAAATATTTCTCAAATGAGCTGAGTTTCTCACTTGTGAAAACACTGCAGAATTGAGTCCTAAGAACGTAAGACTGTTGTTTTGACAAAGCTTCAAAAATACGAAAAGATTAAGTTGAAGTCCAGCACAGTTTGATTATTTGTTTAGTCTGAAAAGAAAGAAGAGGTGTGAAAATAGGAGATACAACCTGTATAATTCCAACTACTTACCTATATTTGAATATATACTTGAATTTTGGACAGAAACATGAATACCAGATATATATATTTAAAAAGTATTCTACTTGCTTCCAAAACAACTATAGTAGTATGTTGTTTTAAGTGGTTTTTTTTTTTAATATTTTCCTTTTAAGAAATCAAATTTGTGCATTTAGCTTGCAGAATAGATATTCTGTCCTCTCACATACTGTGCTTTAGTCAATGTATTACACATATTAAAAAACCCCACACCTTTTAAAAAATATGTATTTGCATGAGATGAGGACCTTTTCTTAAGAGTAGCTTCATTCACCCAGATAAGTCTTTTAAATAATTTCCTAAGTGTGTATTTGCTCAGTAGTCTGGCTGTTCTGTACACAAAAATTCTGGACCTGTGTGCGAAGTGTTGCATATAAGGAGAAATTTGTTAAGCTGTGTCCCTGGACAAAAAAAAGTGTTCTTTGCACAAGCGGATTCCTCTCCTGCTTTGAGACGCAGGAAGTTGCACATGGGAAGGAAAACAGCCTGGAGATGAGGCTGGCAGAAGTATACGGATTACTTCTCTATAGAGGACAACTTCAAAAGATATGTTTCCAATAGATAGAAATGATCTTGCTTCTGGCAGTCTGAATTTGGCCCATAGCTTGGTTTAAGTTTGGCCCTGTCTAATTAAGTGCCTTAATAGAGCCACCACGCACAGGCAATTTCCAAAAACTCAATTACAATTGATACTGGCTAGGGAATTTTGTTTGGAAGGGAGTTAAAAGTGCCACAAAAACATAGTGGTTGTTTTAAAGGAACGCCTTGAATAGGGAAGGAAGGAAAGTGCCAACTGATAAAGGAGCGGAGGAGGGAGGGGGAGTCATAGATTCATACTGGAGAATTTTTAAGTGTTTCATTGCTAAGGCTTACAATTCTTATTTATGCATGACTCTTGACTTATTAAACATATTGCTGTAGGTCGTCAAATGTGTTTTTAGACAGTTTTATGAAATGCATTCTTAGTAAAATCACAGGATTATTTCATCTGTCTTGATAAGGCCATGCATGAGACAAGGATAATACATGCATTTACTTCATGGAAGTGGTATATCTGTATTTGAGTTGATTTAGTTAAGTTGTCTGTTTAATTATTTTTAGATTTTTCTTTTGTATTCTGATTTATTTTTTTCCCCGATCTAAAAGTACACAAATTAGCAATCCAAAACTGAACATCAACAGAATCTCCTGTGACTTACATTAACAAAAACTTGTCACAAATCTGACTCTACAGTCAAAGTGGTGGAAATAGCACAGATGGATTTATGGGATACCAATAAAAGCCTTTTATATAAGAACATCCCCAGAGACGGGTCTTTTATATACTCTGAGGTGCGTAAATCACTGACAAATCTGCCTGGCAAGCTTGTTTAGGAATTTGATTTATTAACCAAATCAATTTAACAGTTCATAGATTTGTTCATTCTAACTTGTTAGAGATGTTCTCTGCGCATGTTTAAAACACTACTAAATATGTACGTGTGACATTAAATGATAACTGAGGATATCACCAGTTTACACATTCCTTCACGCTTTATGTAGTATGCTAGAAATGGTAGTGGTGTGCTATAGCATCTCCCCTGATCATTTTGTTTTGAATATAATTCTTAAGGAACATCTCAAGGACTATGGCAGTCTCAGAAACATATCTTTATTTCCAAACAAGAAGAGCTTATTCTATAATGGTTAAATCATCAATGTTTCGTTCTTCCTCTAAAATTTCTCTCTATGCTTTCTGATTATATGGAACAAATAGGCTAGTATTACTGTTTGCATATGGACACATATGGTAGTCTCTATCACATAGCCTTTTTCTATCTTAATAATTCAGACCAATTTAGTGAAAATTGCCTCTCTGCAGCTCGGCTGGCACAGAAAAATCTTGTTCCCCATTTTCTGAAAAGATGCATCCTGCCTTTTTAAATGTGGCATTAACAGTCCTGTCCGCCAACAGAGCGCTTCTGTCTATATGAGATTTTATTAACTGTCCTGGTTTTGGCTGGGGGAGGGTTAAATTTCTTGCTATTGCTGTGTTTTGGATTTAGTATGAGGAGAATGTTGATAACACACTGATGTTTTCACTTGTTGATAAGTACCCTCCTAGTCCAAGGACAGCTCCCATGCCTACTGACTGAGCTAGGTACACAAGATGGGAGGGAACATCATCAGGACAGCCAGCTCAGCTGGCTAATGGGGTATTCCATACCATGTGACGTCATGCTCAGTATATGAATGGTAGGCGTGATCCAGGAAGTACCGATCGCTACCTGGTTATCGGTCAGCGCGGGTGGTGAGCAACTGCATTGTGCATCACTTATTTTGTATATTTTATCATTATCATTCCTATTTTCCCTTTTCTGTTTTATTAAACTGTCTTTATCTCAACCCACGAGTTTTTCTCACTCTCACCCTTCCGATTCTCTCCCCGCCCCACTGGCGGGGAGAGTGAGTGAGTGGCTGCGTGGTATTTGGCTGCCTGCCAGGTTAAACCACGACATTAAACAAGAGGGAGGGAAAAGTACTTTCAGTTATGACAGACTGAAACTCCAGCAGTTGGATGTTACTGAATGAGGGAAAAGGTGAGGAAAACTCTCAGCACCAGAAGCGGTCTGTCTGAACAGAGGCTGGACCTCAGCAGGCTCCATCAGCTGCGCTTTCTTGTAGGATACGTGATTGTAGGCATAACAGAATGAATGCACATGTTCAATGTATTAACATTCCTATTATCCATGTATGCAGTTACCATAATTAGGAGGGCAGGTGGAGGGGGCACATGTCTATTAGTACATATTTACACTTACAGGCTTGAAGCTTGTGCATGTAAACTAAGCATGCAAATATGAATCCTTGCTCTCAAAATATCAGATCCTCTAAACATAGTCTGGTACAGTCTTTACTCAGAGTGCTCTTTCAAAATATGGGATAATGTGCTGGGCTGTTTTCTTATGCTATTAAAATGCATGGATTTTAATCACAGTTTGTCTTTTAAATGATATTCAATACATTAGTACTCTGGTTAGATACAGTTATTAACATCTCTGTTACTGGAGAATTGTTAGCCTGCTACGCTGAGGCCTTACCTAGACAAATATATCTTGATGACATACAGAATTCAGCAAAGTTCATTATAAAGACACAAACTGAAACAAAAAAAAAAAAAATCAGAAGGATAAAAAATATGCAGCATGTTTTATAGGTTGGGGGAAGAGATTTACACAATTAGTTTCAAATTGTGGTCCTTGTGTTATTGTTTTCAATGATGCAACTTAAGTTTGCCTTTGTGATCATGTTAGAATACTGACCTTAGTGGACTTTCTGTTTCACAGCCTGCTATTTACTCTTCCTCATTTACTCTTAAGTGTAGGAGTTGCTAGTGCTGAACTCGGATAAAAACTGGTAGCATTTTGGGGCTTCGTAAGAACTGAGTGGCAATCTGTAAGGATGAGGGTAAATTAACACCAGATTTGCATCTAATAAATGTTCTCTAAATTAATCACACACATTAATTAATAGATGGTAAAATATATCTTTTTCTTTAATGAATGAGCAAAATGTTTTATACTATCAAGCACTCAGGAGGAAATTGATGTTAACAGAAGCCTTCTTCCTCTGCCATGAATTTGGGAAATCCTCTCCCTACTTTGCCACCCACTCTCAAAAAGTGCTGTGACTGTGGCTGGCAGAAAGAAAAGCAAACATTGCCGAGCCAGCTATTCACAGCTGTATATGTGTCTCAGCTGTGTGATCCATCTGCAGTAGTTGCCATCTGCCAATTGCTTTAGTTGGGGAGCATCTGGAAGGTGAGCCATTTTAAAGAGAATCTGCTACACAACAAAGAAACATTTTCCTCCTTTCCTCCTTTTTCTTTTTAATCTTACTTCCTTCTTCTCTTTCCTTTCCCATGACTTGTGTATGCAGTGGGAATGGTGCCACTTAGTAAGTGCCCTCTACCACTTGTATAATTTATCATTTTAGTCAATACCTGCACACTAATAATATACTGAGAAACATAGTATTTCCTCCAGCATCCCATGGCAAAAGGAGACTAATCAGAGTATGAGGACAGCACAATGAGATGCTCCTGTCCTCCACCATTTTAATCCATAAGTAGATTCCTTGTAGGAATGCTGTGTTATATGAGTTTTACAGGACAGGATAGATCCATTCGTTTCCATTTCCTTGTATTTCTGAAGAATTATTAGATAATGAATCATCTTTATAGATTTGGCTTCTAGGGATTTATTTTAATGATCTGGCTCTTCTGTTTTATTTTCAGTTACAAAATATAGATACAGACGAACATCTTACGCTCTAGGCATCTCTTACAGTTGTGCATATAATAATGCAGAAGGACGTACTATGAAAAAACAGAATGCTCACTGCCTCCTAAGTTTGTGCAAAAAAACAAAGAAGTGTACTTCATGCATAAAAGATAAACTGAAGAAGTAGAGCTGGAAATCTGAGAGCTCTTTGCGAAGAATGATACTCCAGCCGTGTTCCTTGCTTATGTTGGCATTGTTTGTATTCATGTTTTATGAAGAAAGGTTGAAGTTCCATTTTTCTCTGTGTTTTTTTTTTTTTTTTTTTTTTTTTTATTTTTTTGATAATTTTGAAGAAAATTAAAA
>NW_009198289.1:5586-5790 GCF_000690835.1 Fulmarus glacialis
GTGGATTTTACCTTGTGCAAGACTGTTTGGCTTTTTATTTAGTACCAAGAATGTCAGATAACAAAATTATCCGTGTCCATTGAGATTCTGGTGGTTTGGTTTTTTTTTTTTTTTTTTTCCTTTTCAAAATACCCATCTTTAAAATTACCCTCCTGCAAAAACAAACAAATAAACGAAAATCCACTTCCCCCCCCCCCCCCCCAC
>NW_009198289.1:5820-7317 GCF_000690835.1 Fulmarus glacialis
CCCCCCCCCCCAAATGCTAATCTCTTCTTGGAATCAAAGTTGGGATTTAACAGTGACACAGATTTGTGTAAGCAACAGGAAACAAATACACTAAAATGGCTGTTTACTTCTTTGCATCCAAACCTTACCCATGCTATGTCTGAGGCAATGCCAGAGTGTTGCTTTCACAAGACATCTACATCAGCAGCTATAAGCAGAAGAAAGAATTTTGTCAGAAGAAAAGAAAACTATTGGGAACTTCTATCAACTTTATTTTCTGGCTCTGTGGGCTTCTCTCAGTTGGATTCCACACAACTATTTTCTTTTTTAAAAAACTATTTTAAAATTTTTCCTGCTTGTGCATTAGCTTTTTATTTACTGTTGCTTCTGAGCAGGAGGTTGTCATTCCTACTTTTTTCCTTTTTTTTTTTTCCCCCAGCCCCCAAGTCATGCACTTTGAAAGCAAACTTCTTTTTTCTATTCCCTTTGTGTTGGTACAGTAAGCATTTATTTCTGGCAACTGGTTTTGTAGGACTCTGGTCCTTGGCTGAGAATCTTGGATTCTTACCAGTTGTTCCTGTGCTGGGCCTGGTAGCTTTAGGTCATTAATCTAATGTACTATAACTTCCTGCTGCTAATCCTAGTTGTTAGGCCCTGTGTTCATTAAGCTTGCTCCTGACTCCTATGTATGACATGGAGTGTGAAATAATCTGTAACGATGAGACACATGTGAAGCATAGCCTTGCTCCCCAAGCAGCCCTTGTGGCTTCAGTAGGATCACTGGTACTCGAAGTGCTGATCAGTAAGGGTAAACCTGTCCTATGCAAATGCTAAGACTTGTTAGTGTGCACAGAATAAGCTCTCCAAACTTTCTTTTTTTATTCTTGCTCTTGCTGAGTGAAACCAGTGAGCCAGTGTCTATCTGTGTGTCAGTATCTGCCAACATGAGGTTTGGCCAATTGTTAGGTGGAAAAGAGCAGGTCAAGTTGCAGACAGCTGCCTTTTCTCTACTTAAGATCAATGCGTTTTTGTTGTTCCTTGTGATTTGAATGCAAAGTGGCTCACGGCTAACGACTCTGATGCTAACAGCTCAAAAAGGGCAAGAATTCCAAGTATTTTTCCATCCTTTAAAAGATGAAATAGCAGTCATCTTTCTGCAACATGACAAGTGCTCCAGGATGCAATTAAAGGTATAATTTTTACTATTTAAAGCCCTAAGGGTGTCTAAATCCTGTCTAACTGAGATCATAAGCTCAACCCATTGTTGTCATTTCAAAATGAAATTGAGCTAAGGAGCTCTAAACTAGTCTTTCATTTTAGTCATAGCCCCCTGTGTTTATGGGAGTCTTTCATGGGTGTCTGCAATGCTGGCTTTGCGACAAGGAGAACAGAAACCCTAATCTTTCTGATCTGGGGACAATCAGGGTGCTTGGCTGGGTAATACTTATTTTCATGGAGCATCTACACCTCCAACAGCTGCACAAAGCTAGGAAGTGTTGTCCGAAAAGCGGATTCGTG
>NW_009198290.1:0-12970 GCF_000690835.1 Fulmarus glacialis
ACCTTAATGATTCTATGATTCTATGTGCGGGCATCCCTTCCAACCTATATTGTTGTATTATTGTATGATTTCAGATTTAAATATCTCCAGGGAAACATCTGGCTTGCATTTTAAGTGCAGTTTTGATTATTTTGATTGATTATATATGGAGAATCATCTCTAAATAGAAGTTTAAATACTCAAGAAAGTAATGCTTGGATTGACATCTAGGTTTGTGCATAATTCAGTTAAATATTGGTGTTCTTTTGGAATAAAGAGCAGATGTTCATCTGGTATGGGTTGTTAGCTTCTAGGTAATAAATCTGTGTTTTGAAATTCTCTTTATAGGCCTATTGGCGTTCCTGTGCCATGATCATGGCATGTGTGTTAAAGCGGGCATTCAAAGATGAGTACTCAGTGAATCTGATTAAAGCTCCAGAAGTGCCAGGTGATATAAGTGTTTTATGCTGATTGTCTTGTCTTTTGCTGCCTCTTAAGTGACTGTCTAATAACGTTACCAAAAAAATCAGAGGCTCCTTTTCCAATGACTGAAGGTACTTAGCACTGATTTGTGTATTACATGCTGTTGTTGTAGCCTTTAATTTATAGCAATCACACTGAAAACAATTTTGTTATCAAAGTACAGAAAACTGGTCTGTGGCAACTGGGTTTCAGACCACTTAGGATTTCATAGGTTAACTTAGTAACTTGAGGACATAACCTTTTTATTGTGAAGTTACATGAGTAAGGTATTTAGAAGATGCGATGTGTTTCTGTGAAATTTGCACTAATAACTACATAACCTTGTGAGCACTTGAGTTACTAAAAATTATGGTGTATATATCAAGTTGGAAGATTATTGAAGTACAAACAGGGTTAGTAACAACTTTTACTCGTCTGTGACGTGATACAGGTTAAATCTACCATTTGTATAATCACAGCTGAAAATTTATATTTTATGATGGATTTCTTGAGATAATTTTATTTTTCTTCTCATTCATTTTGATATATTTATAAGTGTGTATTATGGCAATGAAATATGTACTTTGTTACAAACATGAATATTTTTCTCTTTGGAATTGGGATTGCAGTGATCTCTGGAGCTTTCTGTTATGATGTAATTTTGGACAATAGACTGAATGACTGGAAACCAACAAACGTAAGCACAATATCTTCTTCCTCAAAAAATTATAAAGCTTGCATCCTTGTCCAGTGGTTCTTCTCTAATGGGGGAGAGGGGACAGCAAGGCTTTTTTTACTTTTCATATCTACACTAGTATTTTATTTTAGCTCCGGAGTACTCTTTGGAAACTAATCTCCACATTTACCACATACTGGCTGTCGTGGCAGAGTGGTCTCAGAGCACACAAACTGGGTTCCTTTCAGATGAAATTAAACCTAGAACTGTCCTCCAAATACTTACAGGTTTTAAATGTATGGGGCTAGAGTAGCTCCAGTCTGAAATACAATTCCCAAAATAGTTGGCGTGGCTGTTGGGACCTCAGTGCCCTCTTTGTTACTATACAGAACTACTCCTACTCAGCCACTCTTGCCTGGTAATGTAGATGCAACCATAGCCCTATAGCCTTTGTGTAAATAGGGCCCTCTGAAAATAAAAATGTGTGTCTGTGACACTGATGTTTTCAGTTGTTGCTAAGTACCCTCCTAGTCCAAGGACAGCTCCCATGTCTACTGACTGAGCTAGGTACACAAGATGGGAGGGAACATAACCAGGACAGCCAGCCCAGCTGGCCAATGGGATATTCCATATCATGTGACGTCATGCTCAGTATATGAATGGTAGGCGTGATCCAGGAAGTACGGATCGCTACTTGGTTATCGGTCAGAGCAGGTGGTGAGCAATTGCATTGTGCATCACTCATTTTGTATGTTTTATCATTATTATTATTATTTTCCCTTTTCTGTTCTATTAAACTGTCTTTATCTCACCCCACGAGTTTTTCCTCACTCTTCCCCTTCCGATTCTCTCCCTGCCCCACTGCGGGGTAGGGGGCGGTGTGAGTGAGTGGCTGCGTGGGATTTGGCTGCCTGCCAGGTTAAACCACAACTGTGTCATATGTGTATTTTCACCTAGTAGTTTACAGCATAATCAGTTTATTGTTGTAAAAGAACCGTGAGCACATTCAGCTGAAGCTTTCCTTAATAGCTTGCTTGTATTTCATGCTTTTCAGTAAATCTAATAATCTAAAAACTTTAAGTCTCATAACTGTTTGGTAGCCGGTGTGATCATGAGTGTTTTACTCGTCTGGTACCTATTCTTATTCTCATGTCCAAATATTAGCAGAGGTGTGTATGGCTAACAAAGCAATGTTGGTACAATGCAGAATTTTTCTTCAATGTAATCCTGTAGTTGAAGTAACTTAGTTTGAAATGTTTTTCAAGTGTCATTATAAATGTAATTTCTCCTAATAACAATTTCTTATTTATCGACAAATCTGAGTATGCAGAGCTTTGGATTCTGGACCAAGGTGATCAATGTCTATTTATTAATTATTCAGTACTTTTTTCTTTTGATTCCATCAGAATAGAGATCATTTATAAGTGGAATCATGACTCTGGGAGACAGGATACACAGATGAATATTTACAGTAGCAAGACTGTATGTATATATATCATGTTGGGAAGTCCTGAGAAGTTTAACTCCAATTAATATGTATAATTTCTAATGAAAAAATGCCTATTGATTTCACTGGGCATTGAATCAGTCCTTTCAAATAGCGATGATCTGTAGCGATCTGTTGCAGATAAATAGTAAGAGTTACGATCCTACAGCAATATTCTTATATTTAGGATTTATAGTAGATGATCCTTAATGTTTTGACTAATACTTAGTGTTTCCTATGCTTTGTCTATTCATTACAGCTGTGAAACAGTGGTGATGGTTTTATATGTATCAACTGTTTTTTAGGACAGCTTCCGTTCTCTTACAAGAGATGCCAGAAAGCTAATTCATAAAGACCTGCCATTTGAAACACTGCATGTTGAAGCAAAAGTAGCACGTGAAATGTTTCAGCATAACAGGTAAGTGTCTGAATTTGCCCTTCTTTTAGAAAGGCAATTAGAAATTAATTTAAATCTCTGCTTGTTTTTGTAAATCTAAAATAAGATGTGACAGATGAAGTAAGAAGGTACTTCTCCCACTACTCTGAATGAACATGCCTCTGTTCTCTTTGTCACACTACCTTAGTTCATTTCTAATGTTCTCTCCAGAGGCCAACACGAGGCACCTTTGCTGGATGTAGTTTTGTGACAAACGGGAAGACTGTAGACTTCTTAGTTTAATAGTGAGCTTCAAGATTTCACTACTTTTAAATTGAAGCTCTAGTGGTTAGACCTGGCATGCTAGTTACTCTCAGCCTTTGCTGAAAGGCTTTCACGTTCAAAGAAATGTAGATTTTTCGTATCTTGGTATCTTCAAATGAAGATTTGATGAAATGCAGTTTTTGAGCTCTGCAGGGGGAAAATGGGTAAAATACTCTGGCCTGTGCTATAAAAGAAGGCTTGTTCAAAACACTCAAGTCTTCTCCAGTGAAAAAACAAAGCAATGTTTTAGGAGAAAAATTCTCTGGTGCACAGCTTTTTGGTGGTTGGAGAGAGGTGGGGGGAAATGATAAATAATTTATAATTTTGTTAACCAAAATAAAATTATGCTAAAGCTAAAGTTGCAAAAATAACTAGTTTTTTAGCTTAATAATGAAGCTGCTATTAATGTGACATACGGACTAGCATCTCTTCGCTATGTTGGCTGGCGAGCATTGACAGCAGGTGGGAGCTGACTTTCCATAATAGCTTTAGACATTGTATGTGTATTTGTGTGTCTGTAGAAAGAGCACAGAACACTTTGCTGTCTTGCAGATGACCAGCTGTTGAGGACCACACATTGCATAAAACCAGTTTAGGTGATCTGATAGTGTCTTCTAGTTTTACATATGACTGGAAAAACTCTTGGTTTTATTTGAAGTAGTAGGTTCATTTTATCTTTCTGAATGAAACTCTACTCAGAGAGCATGGCCCTCCTATAACATATACATAGAATAGACTAGAATAGACTATTTCAGTTGGAAGGGCCCTACAACGATCATCTAATCCAACTGCCTGACCACTTCAGGGCTCACCAAGTTAAAGCATGTTATTAAGGGCATTGTCCAAATGCCTCTTAAACGCTGACAGGCTTGGGGCACCTCTCCAGGAAGCCTGTTCCAGTGTTTGACCACCCTCTCGGTAAAGAAATGCTTCCCAATGTCCAGTCGAAACCTCCCCTGGCACAGCTTTGAACCATTCCCGTGCATCCTGTCACTGGATCCCAGGGAGAAGAGATCAGCACCTCCCTCTCTGCTTCCCCTCCTCAGGAAGCTGTAGAGAGCAATGAGGTCCCCCCTCAGCCCCCTTTTCTCCAAACTAGACAAAACCTGGAGTCCTTAGCCACTCCTCATAGGATGTTCCTTCCAGCCCTCCTCTGGACGCATTCAAGGACTTTCACATCCTTCTTAAATGGTGGGGCCCAGAACTGCACACGTACTCCAGGTGGGGCCACACCAACGCTGAATACAGCGGGATAATAACTTCTTTTGACCGGCTGGTTATACGTGTTTGATGCACCCCAGGATGCGGTTTGCCCTCTTGGCTGACAGGGCACACTGCTGACTCCTGTTGAGCCTGCTGTCACCCAGCACCCCCAGATCCCTTTCTGCAGGGCTGCTTTCCAGCCACTTCTCTCCCAGTTTGTACTCGTGCCCGGCGTTACTCTGTCCTAGGTGCAGAATCTGGCATTTTGACTTGTTAAATTTCATCTCATGAATCATAGCCCAATGGTCCAATCTATCTAGATCCCTCTGGAAGGCCTCTTGTCCCTCAAGAGAGTCAATAACACCTCCCAGGTTGGTATCATCAGCAAACTTGCTAATGGTGCATTCAAATCCTGCATCCAGATCGTTGATAAAAATACTGAAAAGAACTGCCCCTAGAATTGAACCCTGAGGAACACTCCTGGTGACTGCTTGCCAGCCAGATGTAGCCCCATTCACTACAACCCTTTGAGCTCTGCCCTTCAGCCGGTCCTTCACCCAGCGCACAGTGAATCCGCTCATCCCACAGTTGGGCAACTTGTCCAGAAGGATGCCGTGAGGGACAGTATCAAAAGCCTTACTAAAATCCAGAAAAACGACATCCACCGCCTTCCCTTCATCCACTAAGTGGGTGCCCTTATCATAGAAGGCTATAAAATTAGTTAACCAGGACTTGCCCTTTGTGAACCCATGTTGACTGTGCCTGATGATTGCATTATTCTTTAAATGCCTTTCAATAGTACTCGGTATAATCTGCTCCATAATTTTTGAGGGAACTGAGGTTAGACTAACAGGTGTGTATGACATGCTTTATGAAACATGCCAATATGTGTTGTCATATAAAATTAAGAATTTAAACCTGTTTTAAAGCTCATATAAATAAGAACATGATTTTTAAGAATGCTCCTTAAATTGATTTCTTAAGTATTCTTATAAGAACTAGGTGTTAAAGGTGAGATTTTTTAAAATCCTTTTTTTGTCTTCCTCAGCTACAAAATGGAGATGATAGAACGAAAAGCTTCTCAGAATGTGGAAGGAATTGTAACGTTACATAGGTGAGCAAAACTGAACTCTCATTCTGTAATGATTCATTGAAAGATTTGATTATATTGCAAGTACGCTCTGCAAGTGAGAAGAGTAAGTTACTTGTGCTGGTTTTCAATTTAGAAATCACTTGTATTCATTGCTGTCTGTAGTCTGTCTTAAGTTGTTGTGTGGGTGTTGTTTTTTTTTTTATATACAACCATTGTTTCATGATACTTAACACTTGGTGGATCTCACTACATTTCTGTTTCTTGTTATGTTAAAGGTAGTAAGTGCCAGAGAAGTCTTACTGCTTTAAATGCTTTTACATAAAATCTGAATAAATCTCTAGAGCTTGACAGGTTAAACAAAATACAAACCAAATACTTGTTTGAAAACAAGAGTTAGCATTGTATAGAGGATTTTTCTTCCAAAATAGCAAGCTTGCTACTGCCTTGTAGTGGTGGGGTTGAGAATAGAGCTGGGTCGTGTGATACAGTGTAAGATAGAAAGTTCGTAGGCTGGAGGCAGGAAGCTTGTATTGTATCTCAGGCATGTAAAAGAATTTGTCACTAGCTTAGGCTAGTGTAGGATATTCAGTTTTCTAGATATCTAAATTGTTCTGCATTTGATTTTGGAGTCCACATCTCTCTAAAGGAACAGATGTCTTTGCAGTGATGGTTCTTGAAATTTTAGAACTATGTTGTGTCTGTTGTTCCTCCTTCCTCCCACTCTCTAGTTTGCTCAATAAGAGGGAAAATGGGCTTACCTGTTGATTTCTAGGAGAGGTTTGTTCTGAATGTTCTTTTGCTGTACATCTTTTTGTCTCTCACTTTTCTTAATTGATTTGCAGTTTTCCAAGACCTGAAAGGGAAATACCTGTGCGGGTTGTAAACACTGTACTGTGGAAAATGTGTGATCTTGGAGACAAATCATTTTCTGGTGAATGACAGAGTTATCCCATTTCTAAATCCAACATGGCTTCAAAGATTTGTTAAACCTAGGATCCTCTTTCTAGACTTGAGGTTTAAATTTCATAAATTCATTTTAGGAAATTGTGTTATCTGTACTTTTGCTTCAGGAAACCTAGAAATGCTGAACTGGGGATTTGTTTAGATTTGGTTTGGGATTTGTGTGGATTTTCTTTCATCTGTTCCGTAGATAGGAATTTGCTAATCAAAAATAAAACCAAATAGGCTTGTACTTCTCTCTGAATATATTTGACATAGGGGTTTTTTTTTTGCTCCCATCAGGTTTGGTGACTTTGTAGATGTTAGTGAAGGCCCTCATATTCCAAGGACAAGTTTCTGTTTCCAGTATGAGATAACGGCAGCCCATAATCTTCAGACTAACCAATCTGAATTGATTAGGAGGTTCCAGGGTGTGTCCCTGCCAATCCATTTGAAGGTAACTAATCCATTTTGTTTTCCTTCTCTAAGTTAGGGCATTTGACTTACTTTCCGATCTTTATTATATGCTGTGCTGGTAGCCAAACGTAATTCAGAGAGAAGGTGAGAACAGTAGTAGAAAGGAAAGGCCCACGATGATGACTGTGTTGGATATTTGGGGTTCGTTTTCCTGGAACTATTGTGGATATGAAATCAGAACTAGAAAAGTTTGCATCAGAGGGCCCTTGATATTATTTTTCAGTTCTGAAAGTGTTGTTTTGGTTATGCAATTTCTGCATGTATATTTCATTCACCTTGCCTTAGTTACTTGTGCATGCTAATCTTCTGAAATTGAGGCTGCTGACAGTGTTTATTCAGATTCAGGAAAAAGCAGAACTTTGAATTTATACTCACGATAAAGGATACCATTTCAAAGTCTTTCACGACACCAAAGTAAAACTTAACAACAATAACAAAAAAAGTCCTAGCATTAATCAGTCTTAAACAAAGGCTTTGCAGAACTATAGGTGGAGGCAGGAGTCTTCCTTCCCTTTTCTGTGGACTTACATGATTTTGACCTGTGGTCTAGCACACGTGCTGTTGCCTCAGGTGGGGAAGTTTTCAGGAGACAAGTGGGCACTGGATTCCTCACCTCATCTCTGTGTACCCTTCCTCGTCATTAGATTTTAATTCCCATTTTTGCCCGTTACCCCCTCAATGATTCCACGCAATGAATGGATATGATCAGCAGACATTTATTCAAGTCCCCCAAAGGAATATGGGCAAATTGGACACTGAAATCATAAGCTCTAGTGTCTGGATTGTTATGGTTTTGGGCCATCATTTCTATACACTTGTCAGAATCTATTCGATGGGAAGATTTTACTTTTTTTTTTCCCTGGCCTCCAGTAACATTATTTAATGACATTTAATACAGGCTCACCACACCGTGTGGCACAAACTGCTGGAAAGATCGAAGAGGCTGGTAAGTCTCATTAGTGGTGAAGTACAGCTTACCAGATATAAAGATATGCTGTGATAGAGTAGAATTTGAATGATTAGAGATGGGTAATATCTTCAAGAACATATCTTTAGGAATGGAAATGTTCACAGGTGAAGAAAAATCAGATGCACATGAAATCTCTAAGCTGTTGTTAATTATCACTTTAAACTATATTAGTATTTTTCAAATTCATCTCTAGAATTAATGTTGGTATCACGTGTGTGTAAAATTTAAAATTATTTTTTCCTGTTTTAATTGTGAACATGAAATAAGAAAACTAAAAATTGGAATAATGTATTTACACTTACCTAGATTGTAGATAGTAACAAGTTTTCTGCCATAGGTTTGAGAGAACACATACGAACGTGTTTCTTACAAGTAAATGCAGGGATAAAATCTAATATCACTGGGTGAACCTAGGTGGAAGTTACTGGAGATAAAAGGGAATGCTATTTCAGTAAGCTGCATAAATGCACTAGTTTGAGTACTTTTTGCCTGTTTAAAAGGAAAATAAGAGTTTCTTGCAAACATACTTCTATTAAACAAGAGTTTCAAAGTTGAAATGTACTTATCCAAGAGCAGCTTTACAATGACTGAATAAATGCAAAAGGCAAGTTTTTAAGATAAATGGAACTATAAGAAATCATAAGCCACATATAACCAGAGACTCACTTTCAAGGCATGCTTAAACGTGCGAAATCTTCATAAGAATTAAACAGCAGATGTTTTGGAGCCTTCAGATCAAATATTTTACTTACTTGTGTGGCAAGAGAAAGAGAAAAAAATGCTGTATGTCTACTGAAACTTGTTAGCCAAGTATGTGCTCAGAGCCTAACCCATGATATTTTTCTATGAAATTAGTTTGAAGATGCTTGTAATTCAGGTTATTTGATTTTGGAGACAATAATTGTCTTTGTAGGCTGTCCTTTCTTGTTACAGTGACAGTATGAGGGGAGGATTTCCAGGATCAAGGAGAATTAAATCATGTTTAAAAATATAGCAGAATTGTTATGTTTCTGCAGGTCACCGAAGAAGAATATTTGGAAGCAGCAGCAGAATGTCATGAGACAAAAGATGGAACTGAAGAAGGAAAAACTGTATCAATTTAAATTAACTTTAACCTCTAAATGTACATAATAAAATGTGTATTTTTACATGGCTTATTTGTGCTGCATATAAAAATGTCTTGGCTAATTAATTTGAATTCTGTGGACCTAAATCACAGATAGATACAAAGCCAGTATCAGACATTTCAGTCCACTTGAATGTCACTTCAAAAAAAAAAGGGAGGAAAAAAAGGTAATGTTTTATTTGCGGTAACTCATCTTGCAAGTTACCCTTGTCCTTATCTCAGCAATAATTGTGTGGGTCCAGATGTTGTCCTCTGTGATTAGTGCAGTTTGGCCTACAGACTGTAGTTGAACCGGCAGCTGGAAAGGCCATCCTCTTTATCTTGATGTAATTTCAAGACCCCTTGCTTGGTCTTCCATGAAGAAAGTATTTCTTTCTAATTTCTGACCTGATGTGTTTGTTTCTTGCTGGAACTTCCTGATGAAATTCCACTGAGTGTGGAATTGCCTACTGCAATAGAAAGTTGAGACAAATAGTATCTTAAAAAAAAAAAGAAAAGAAAAAGAAAGAAAAAAAGCAAAAAAAAAAAAGCAAGCCCTTTCAGAAGCCCATAAAGGGTTACAAAAGGTGATTATTTTGCTCATTTTGATTTCCTGTCAGAATTGAAATTAGATACTCTATTGTGTTTCTGGTTCAAAAGACTCCATTCAGTAGACAGTTGTGCAATTGCCATTGCTTTACTAATATAAAAATAGCAGAATGTAAAAGCTGAAAAGTTCTTTGAGTTTAATATTTTCTACTGTACAAGTGCAGTTAAAGATCATTTTCCAGAATAGTACCAGGAATGTAGTTGTTTACTTGCATCCCCAGCATAGTAAGATTTATTATGCATTTTCATTCTTTGATATTTAAATATGTTGACTTCAATTAAATTTCACAAGGGGTTTTTGTTAGATGATGTTTTCTGTCATTTTGTATTTTAATCCCTAGCTCATTAGAGCTGTTCTCATTATACCAGAAGAGATTTTTATTAACTATTTGAAGTGCAAATATTTTCTCTGAATTTTATCCCAATTACTATTTTTACCATTAACTGCATCACTTGCTTTCTAATCAATTGACACTATAGTTTTGTAAGAGCAGGGTAGCAGTTCCGTAAAATACATTTAGGTAAGGAAATCTTACCTAGCTTAATCAAACTAAATAAGTAAGTAAGTAAATGCTGAATGTGTCAGAGCACACAGAAGAAAAAATGCAAGCGGTAAAGGTAGCTTTTGGTGAAATTGCAGAAATCTGCTTAAGGTATGTGTTAAAGTATGTTTGTTCCTATGCATTTCTGTGCTTAGTGCAATCTTTAGCTATTCAAATTTACGGTATACAGTGAAGTTTGAAGTCTGTCAATATGCTAACAGGCTATGACCTCTGGTTTAGTTTCTGTTAAATACAACACATCTTTAAAGTACAGCCCATGCCTTCTCAGACTACTTGAAAACCTGATTTTTTTTCCTCTTGATTAATGTTGCAGAGGACTTTTTATAATGGTATCAGATGCTTATTTTTTTAAATAAGATTCTTGGTTCAAGTTTTACCTTCAAAGTACACACACACCTTCTATGTATTTTCTTAAGACTATAAATGATCTTTGCACTGAACTTCAAATATTTGTGTTTCTTTTAAACGTAGCCTTCTGGAGTGTACTTTGGCTTTGGACCTGTTGCTCTGGTGCTACTGAAAAAGCAAGCATTGGTTCCTGACTTGAGGAACACAAAATTTACTGGGTTTTTTGGTTTTTTTGGAGGTACCTGCTATCGCTGGTTAACCCAAGACCACAGTGAAATTATGCAAGTGGGAACTGCTCGAGGTGGCCTGTTTGAATCTTAAACCAGTTACCTCACCAACCCACGCAGTCTCCTGATGTCTGCTTTGTATTTGGGGAATCCAGTTCAGAATTCCTCCTGGATTCCACCACCTGCAGAGGAACGTGAGAATGCTGCTTCCCCTTAGGAAATTTTTTAACTTTAACAGCAATTTCATGTTTCAGAGCTTTTTTTTGGGGGTGGGGCGTGATCCAGCTTTTATAGCGCTTGGCGTAAGAAACGATTTGAAAGGCGTATAGCTGGGCTGCAAAATCTGGAGAGGGAATTTCCTTTTCCTGACCTTTACTGGGTCTATGACAAGTGGGTGCGGGACTGGCACGGGAATTGGCAGCAGAGCCTGGGGAACCAGCAGAGCTCCTACCGCTAGGTGGGAGCAGTGGCTTGGGGAGGAGAGGTGCTGCCTCACCGGTGGGAGAGGAGCAAGAGAGTTGCCGCACGGGGACATGGGTGAATCCCCATGGAAGGGACTTTTTTGCAAGTGCAGAGCTACGTTACTGAAAGTGCTGTTGAGGGCTGCCAGCTGGAGTTTACACAAGATTAAACTTCCCCCCCTTCCTCAGAGGTCTATGTGTAAAAAGGTGGAAGCTCAAACTTCTGCAGAACTTGGTGCTAGCTCACGTGTCAGCTTATGTGGTCTCCAGAAGGCAGGTCTTCCTTTGGGAGAGATGGAGCTGGAGGACATCTTTGAAAAGCACCAGATTCTCGCAGAAGACAGTAGCAGTTAAAAGAGAATCGGTAATAGAAGGTAGTGTCCACTTCTTTCTTACCAGCAGTACAGTGGTGACAGCACTTTCCAAAGAAGTAGGAGATGTAGATTCAATTTCCTATTCTGCCACAGAGAGATTCAGAGCCACGCTTGCAGGGAGAAACATCTTCCGGGGATGGATCATAAGGTACTCTGAGTACTCCCTACCCTATCTGTATGAAGTGATGCCACTACTAGAAAAAAAAGTCCTGAACATTTCTTGGACGAGCATGAGTACCCATGGAAAGAGTTCTCGGTCCTCATGGCAGCCACAGAGCAACAGGGAGATCTGGTCCTTGAGCTCAGGGCCATTTCTGTATTTCACCATTTCTATATTTCATTTGCATTGGAGGTAGCCAAAAGAGACCACTGTAGGTCAGTTCAGAAAGAGGCAGGAAAGTAAATACTGTTATTTCTCTATACTGAATGCTATAGATCCCAGAGCTTACAGGGATTGGGGGAGGGTAGATGGACACAAGAGACTACAAGATTAAGCAAAGTCCCCTCCTTGGCTATTTCTCCTTTTTATTAAATTGCTTTTCAGGTTTAAAGAGGCACTTTTTACTGTATCCATCCAGTAAAAGAAGTGCAGAGCCAGTTCAAGGTAAGGAAGAATCTAGGAAGACACAATACTGCAAAACACAGATGATGGAGGAAGGGGAGGGTGGGATGATTTAGGACAACATACATGAGCAGAAGGCGTCACTGGCCAGATTCTGATAAGGAATAAATAAGGAAGATTTTTTTTTTTTTTTTTATGATGGAGGTGGTGAGACATTGGAACAGGTGACCCAGAGAAGTTGTGGATACCCCAACCCTGGAAGTGTTCAAGGCCAGGTTGGACAGGGTTATGAGCAACCTGATCTGGTTGAAGATGTCCCTGCTCATTGCAGGGGCGTTGGACTAGTTGACCTTTAAAGGTCCCTTCCAACCCAGACCATTCTATGATTCTATGATTACAGGGGAAAAGGCAGGAACTCAAGCCTTCTTCCTTGTTGCACACCTGTGCTGGTTTTGGCTGGGATAGAGTTAATTTTCTTCATAGTAGCTGGTATGTGGCTATGTTTTGGATTTGTGCTGAAAACAGTGTTGATAACACAGGGATGTTTTCGTTACTGCTGAGCAGTGCTGACACAGAGTCAAGGCCTTTTCTGCTTCTCACCCCACCCCACCAGCGAGCAGGCTGGGGGTGCACAAGAAGTTGGGAGGGGACACAGCCGGGAGAGCTGACCCCAACTGACCAAAGGGATATTCCATACCATATGACGTCATGCTCAGCATATAAAGCTGGGGGAAGA
>NW_009198290.1:13196-42437 GCF_000690835.1 Fulmarus glacialis
GGGATGGAGCGAGTGGCTGGGTGGTGCTTAGTTGCCGGCTGGGGTTAAACCACGACAATATCTCAGTAGTAGCTCCATGGCTTCTCACATTCAAGTTGTTCCTCCTTGTATGTCTTGTTTGAAAGAGAGTTGAAACTTTTCCAAATTGCAGAAACTTTGTGCTGAGCTTAAGACTCTTGAGCCTTCCCTTTTATTTATTGGTTTTAACCAAAAAGGAAACCTCATACCAAGGTTAAAGCTACATGGTGTCTTAATCCTAAGAGGTGTCAGTAGGAAGGTTGAGCTTAGTCAGTTCCAGCTTTGTATACACATTATCTGACCAAGTGAGATATTTCTTTCCAAAGAAATATTCTGAAATCCATGTTATCATGGATTTTGGAGATAGAAAAGGCAATTATGATCTAGTCTGCCTTCCTTCATAACAGAAGGAATAAAATGTCAAGAGAGTTATTTTTTTTCTTACCAAGGAAGTGAAATTCTTCCCCAGGAAATTGAACACATGCAAGTGATGAAAACGCTCAATCATCAGTAGACGTCGAGTTCTTTTTATGACAGCAGCCAGAATGAGCTTCCCTTTCTATTTTAACCTCTGGCAAGAAGTAATCTCTAACTGCTGTTTGGTAACTTATCTAATGCTATACCATTCACGTTATCACAATACTTTGTTATATTTGAAGCCAGTGAACTTGCTAGTGCAGCTACATTTATTTTATTAGTTTTTTAAGGAATCCAGACACAGGAACTCAATATCATAGAGTCGTTCAATGGGAAGAGTTGGCAGTGGATATTTCTTGAAGAACACCAACCATCTGAAAATGGTAATGCTATCATGCTGTGGTCTTTCACAAGATTTAACCCCAGTCATGGACAGCATTAACATTTTTTCAGAGTAAAAAGAAAACCTGTTTTTTTAATATCTGCTATTATAATATCTACAGCTTAATATGCCTGCTTTTCTGGAGAATCAGCTATGCAGAAAAAATACATATAAATGGTCTAATGATCATATTTATATCTGCTATTTATTTCTTACGTTTGCAGGTCACTCAACTTACATTTTAAAGAGAGAGAAAATGTAAGGGAACATACATTTGATTTTTATAGCATGACTATGAATCAGGATGGTGAGTGGCAAGACCCCTTTTCTTCCTTAATATACCTTCTATTGGCACGTGTCTATATAGGATAGAAATGGGAAGTCCAGTCTGGGGAGTGGAAAGGTTGGGGTGAAGTAAGGAAGTCACAGCTTGTCATTGTTTCAGTACTGTGGCCTTCACAAGCACCGAGGACGCTACTATACTCCAGGTACACTGCTCTGATGTTAATTAAAGCCTTTGAAGAACAGAAAAAATCTCTTACTGGTTGCAGGCTTGGGGTGCTGTGCAGTAAATGAGACTTCGAGGAACCAAGGAAAATACCAAGTAACATCTTTCTTTTGTGAGCGTAATTGACATAATAAATGTAATCACTTAATTAATACTTCACTTTAATCTATACATCCCACGGGGGAATTTAAGTTGTGGATACAAGCTCAGCAGCATCTCCAGATTTTTGCGTTTCACAGAAATCTTAGCCATAAAATTGGCTGTCAGTGTCAGTCATGCAGCTAGGTGCTACGTAAGTACGGCAACCACATCGGGGCAGCGCCAGGCTTGCTGCCCGCTCTCTGGTAACCGCATCTCGGAGAAGACAAGCAGCAGTGACCTGCGAGCCTGCGACTCCCCTGCTCCTAGGGGCTCGGGACCACCTTGGCTTCAGTACGAGAACTGATACTGCCAAACTTTGCCTCAAATGGAGGGGGAAATCAAACTGGGCTGCACTGTTTCACCCTGGTCCCAAGAAATGGGAATTTCGATCGACCCTCCTCCTCTCTTCCGCCACAATTTCCTCCCCACTTTCAAAGCTATTTTTCCTGCCAAATGAATAGGAATACATTTTTCTTTAACAAGATGGGCTTCACGACATTGAGAATCCCCTCTCAGAGCTATGGCTCTGACTTTGGAAGGGACGAAGCCGGCTTTTGCTTTTTGGTGGGCATGGCCCCCGGCTGTATGCAACCCCAGGGGAGCCACTGAACTTACAGCCTGATGTGGAAAACATTTACGCCCTGCAGCGGTTCTGTCTGAGTGGAAAAGTCATATTCAGTGAGACTGTTCATAAGTGAGACTGTTTTATATGTGAGGCCATTGATTCATATGTGTCTGCGGTCTCGAGGTGCTCTGCAATCATACCCCATGCTGGGGGTTCACAGTCAAAACACTGCGAACAGAAAAGGGTATATGTATTGATACAGCACAAACATTAACCTTATTTCTTTTCTTAATTAATGGTGAGTACTTTGAGGTTTTTTGTTTCCCCTTTTGCTCCCCCATCAAACTGATGTTCCATAATTAAATTATTTATTAAGCAGGTTTAATTAGAGCATAAGATAGAGAGTTTTAAAGACTGGCTCTGTCACTCAGTTTGTGTGACTGTGAGTATTCAGTATCTATTTTGACCTTCCACAAAATAAATATAATAATACTTTCCTATCTCTCTGGAATTTTTTGAGATTTTTTTCTAAAAGTTTGGAATGCACTGGTAATCCTAGAGTAAAATAAATATATTTTCATTTTCTCCTAATGACCCATTGACCCATTTCTCCTAATGAACTGACAATAAAATCTCAAAGAAACATTTTCTGTTAGTTTTTCTCTTACATATAATAAAATTCTATAGAAATGAATAGAATGCACAGTTATACATGCCAAAAGTTTAATTCATCATTTTTCTTTCCTAAATAAAATGAAGAAATGAAATATTTTTGTGGGAAGTAAAGCCAGAAGACCTGAAGAGCAACAAAACAAAATAAAAAGCAGGTTGCTGTGCTCAAAATGTTACACGTTCTGCATCCTAGTAAGGATTTACTGATACACAAAGCTGCTTTTTTCCCCTGCTTTTTCCAGTGACTCTAAACCTAGCAAACATTCTAACAAACGTGCCTGTATGCAGAACAACTCGTCTTTTTACACGTAGAACGGAGATTTTCCCAGTATAGTACTGACTGATTCACGATTTCTGTTCTCCTCCCACAGTAGCTGTTTGTTCCATGTGAATTCTGGTAAGAGGCATGATACAGTGTTAATGCTAACATGTAGGAGTCAGTCAGAGGTAAAAACCCCTATCACGATTAGCATTAACAACATACAGCCTACAGAAGGACTCCAGAGACTGGAGTATGAGACATAAAGAACTGAAACCACTGTTTTTTTCCCCTTGATATACCTACAAAAAAAAAAAAAAAAGACAAAAAAAAAGATAGAAATGCATATTAAAAAAAATATATCAGAGAAAGGACAGACATCAGAGGAAAAAGGATTGTAGTTAGTTAAATACAAAGAAACCATCTGCTGTACATTTTAAAACCAGTCTAAAAACCATTGTTTTAGTTACTTTTGTAAGAGAACTAGAGTACATTCACTACTATTCTTCTCTGAAGGACTTCCATCATCCTGCTTATTGCATTTTTTGTGCTGCTTTACTTGCACTGAGCAGAAGGAATACAGATTGCAGCAAGGTCTTGCCTAATTTTATATCCCTTTAGATATCAGTTAACGAAGACTTCTAATATCAGCCAAGTTCCTCAAAATGTTAAGAACCCAGGATAAACAAAAGCAAAAATTACTTGGATTTATTTTTACTTAAACAGACAAAATGCCTATCAGGAGAGCTGACTGTTTAACAGGACGTAAGAAACAGAGCTAAGAAATACTCATAGTCATCATTATGCGGTGTTTGTGATTAAGCAACAATATTCTGGAATAAGTGAGCGCTGAGTGGAGAGAAAACCTGTTGGACAGATTTAGTTGCCGGTCTAGGATCCATATACAGGGCTCCTACGCCCTTGTTCCAGTAGCCTAGAATGAGATTAATGACTATATTTGTCTGCGTTGAACAGTACATTGTTTGCTAATTGCTTCTTAATATTAACCAGTCACTGATGCTTTGACCATAAAATTAATAAGTGCTGAAATTTTTTGACCAAAGTTGAACATTTTCTTATTTTACTTCTTTCTGCCTATTATGAGCTCTCTCCTGAAAACTAACAAGGAAAACATAGTTTTAGAAATCAGTAATTCTATAAAATATTTCAAAAATCTGCAAACAAATAGCATAATGAAGTAGGAATGCACTCAGTAGAAGAAAGGTTAGAGAATTCTCACTATATATTCAATTATCTGAAATTTTTTTACAATTTTGAGTTACTTACATCAGTAATAAGGATGGAATAGTTGAGACAGTCATTCCAAGCAGGTTTAAAAAGGCCTAAATAATGCCCAGTTAGTTCTCTGCTAAGTATGTGTTGATTGAAATATATTTTCCTTTCTCCATCCTTCTAAAATAAAGTATCAGCTCCTAGGCAGAGTTCAGAAATGGTTGAATCTTGTTTGCTTTCTGTTTGGTCTCCCAGTAACCAGTTTTTTAAAAAAAACATTTACTGTTGTTTAAGAAAAAAGTAACAAGAAAAAACATATGGGAAATGAGACATTATATATATGACACAATTTTGGAGATCTTTTTTGTATGTAAATTTAAAGAAACTTATGTACTTTTATAACTTCCCTACTCTTACTAACACATGTTTTAAGAGGAAGTTAAAATGTCATAGTAAGACTGTGATCTAATTTAGAGATTTTAGGGAAATTACCTTTCACTTTGTGCCACTCTAAATGAAACCAGCCAAGTACACAGTTGTGATATGTAAGTGGCAAACAAAAATTCCAAGATGATTATAAAATTTTGGTAGGCAGAAAAAAGTGGTTTAGAAATTTCCAAACCTCAAATTTAAAATGATGATTCAGAGCTCTGATGAGTGTTCAGGCTAAACTCCTACTGAAGCCAGACACTGAGACCTGTGGTGTAACATTTGCATTTGTGGGCAATGAAGTGAACAGTTTCTAAATCTATACATCAATAGTCCTAAATGTTGTGTGAGCGTATGTGGTATGTGTGTGGAGGGTGAGGGGTGCGGGTCGGGGGAGGAGGATGAGAGATGCAAGTTAAGATACTAATTTTCTTTTTTTTTAGGAAGAAAGCAAGCAAAATAATACTGTCAAAAAAAGGCTATTGTCTTAATCTGAATTTATTGTGGATTGAACCTGCTTTGAGCAGGGATTTGGATTTGATGACCTTCAGAGATTCCTTCCAACCAAAATTATTCTCTGATTCAATTACTGCACTTTTAATGTCTCTCAGTCCCTGACTCCTTATTCACCTACTGTCACCCAGTGGGCATACATCTTTCCAAAAGGCTTGATGCAAAACATCTGTTCCTCCAGCGGGAACACTAAATTTGGCTTCATTAAGCTTTGGATCAGGACCACACTAGGCAGTAGTACAAGAACTTTGCTACAAGAAGCATTTGTCACTTCAGAGTCTGTTGCCCCAAGAATATTTGAACATGTTTGTAAATTTGCACTATCTTAAACATATTCCAGGTTGCTATTCTTTACACCATGCTTCCCAAACCCTAACTCTTTCATATCTTTTCAGGGTTTGCTAGAGACCCCTACAGGTTTTGCTAAAAAAGAGAATATTTTATCTGTGGTTTGCAGCAGCCATTTGTGGTTGACGGCACTTTCCTCTTCAGTCTGCCTTCTCCAGCGTTCAGTCTTGGAGAAGGGCTGTTTTTGAAATCGATCACTTCAGTAGAACTAATAATTGTTTCTCTGAAGAAGCTGAATGAGTGTTGTGCTTGCACATGCTTGCTTCCAACATTACTGTTGAGCAGTGAGGGAAGCGAGAGGCTTCAGGCAGCATTTGCTCTCTGCAGCTTTACTCCAGAGTCAGCCCTTCTAGGCAAAGGTGGGTAACTGGGTAGCCATAACCGCTTAACCAGCCATAACCAAGCGTTTGTCTTTGGGGCTTTTCTACTCCCAGGATCTTGGATTTATGTAATGCAATAGTTTTGCCTAGGCTGGTACCCTAGCATTTTAATTTTGGGTTTAAAACCTACATGGCATCTCCAACGCTGCAAACTGTTTTGCTTCTGTGTGCTAAAGGCAAAAAAAAGAATCATGCTTTATCAGGAAGTGGTGAGAAATGACATGTGTTTCCTCTTGCTGAACCTTTGTAACAGCCTTTTGTACAGCTGTCAGATTTCCATTACATGAACAAATACATATATTGCTGCCTGTCTTCTTACACAGCTCTAAAAATGTGGCCTTGCCATCAATGGAAATGATGACCATCTCCTCATGCTTAAATATAATAAAATAAAATCCCCTATTATTTCCCTTGCAACATTAAAAAAGAAAAAGCTCATAAGATCCGGTGTGATTTCTCTCTTCCTCTTTCCAGCACTCTCTTCCTTCAGTGACTAACATCAGAATAACATGTTTATTCTATCTTACATGCTGATCTCTGGTCATCAGGTCCCATCCACTTATCTGCTTTTCTGTTCCTTCATCTGCTGTAGTGACCTCAGAGAGGTGTGTGTTTTAATTTCATTTTCAAACTTCATATCTGCTTTCATTGCTATTGCCTCCACAGAAGCTGTCCATATCAGAACTCTCTTAGGCCAGATGATCTACCCTTTGATTATTCTACTCCCTGTTTGACAGTCAGACATACATGAAAATGTTGTCCCACCTTACCTTTTTGTGACTATTCTTTCTTGGTTGTCCTCCCACCTCTGTGGCCACAGACCTGTCTCTGTATTTTTAGCCTTCATTTAATCATTGACTTTGCCTGTTCCTCTGAGATGTCCCTCTGGGTTTCTTAGTAGCAACATTTGACTTGAGGCATATAAACTGCAACATGTAATTTTTCCTCATCTCTGCTTCAGTTGTTCTCCATTCAATTCTTACCACTGCCTTTTCTGTCAATACTATACAGAAGTGATCTATTCCACCAACCATGTTCCTTACTGTACTTCATCTACTTGGAAGAGGCTTCCTGGAGAGGTGGTCGATGCCCCAAGCCTGTCAGCGTTTAAGAGGCATTTGGACAATGCCCTTGATAACATGCTTTAACTTTTGGTCAGCCCTGAATTGGTCAGGCAGCTGGACTACATGATCGTTGTAGGTCCCTTCCAACTGAAATATTCTATTCTACTTCTCCTCATACTTTTTTACAGACCACCCTCCTTCAGACAAACATTTTTCCTCCACAGTTCCTTTCTCCTATTTCAAATATCTCCTAAAGGTCAACTTCTGCTATGACAGCTTCAAGAAATCTGCTTTCTGCAGAACCTGTGAGGCAGTTGGGATAAACTGAGAGGCTGGATGACTTTGAACTATAAGCAATAAAAACAAAAGTAAAAATAGTAAACATTGACAAGATTTTCTCTGCTCTTGTATACACATATGCACACATATTTAATTTCTGCTTTTTGTAATTTCCTCAGTATGTGACAATGTTTATCTTCATTTCTGTGGCAATATTAACGCAACTGATTGAGACCTTACTGAGACCTATGGCATTACTGAAAAATAAATGTTGACTAGTAATTTTACAGGCTACAGTAATTTTACTTTGCAATCTGTCTTCCAAAATGTGTGAGAATGGACATCATATTCATAGCTATTTTTGTATTTCATATATTTTAAAAAAAATCTATGAGTTATTGAAGGCACTTAAAAAGTCTGCTCACGTGTATGTAACTCATTGTCCTCTAACCTAGGATTTTCTTTGGTCAGTGAAATATCAATGGTTAATCAGTTCATCCATATCATAGTCTATATTCAGATTCCCTTCAGAAGGAGTACCACAAGTAGAGTTCAAACTACTTAGTTTAAAAGCAACAAGTGCTCATTTCCCTACTTGTGCATTTGTACATCACTGTACATTGACTTCAAGGGTCTGAGTGGACACACGCTGGTCCACTGATGGACTAGAAGCATCCAGCTTGTTAGTCTAGTTATGTGATTATTAGCCAGTTTTGCCTCTCCAGTCCAAATGACCAAACTCCTATTTACCTAGATGCCCTACAGGGGATCCTTTGTCATGGATCTGGAGTAAAACACAACCTTTTGTCTTTGCATCGGTAGCAAGAGGACATGCCATCTTTGATAGTACTTCCCAATATAATTTTTTTAAGAAAACCACATGCAGGTTAGGAAAGTAATTCCAAACCTGCAAAATTTGGTAGCCAATTTAGAAAAGATACAAGGTGTTCTCCAAACAGCAGAAAAAATTTAGAACTTTGCCTTTTGGGGAGCCTCGTCTGAAGGTGCTTAGGGTTGCGCAATCACCTCTGTTACAAAACCCCTTTTCAGTGGGAGGGTGTGAGGGAGAAAAGGCAATTCACCAAGGCCAGAATTCTGCAGTGCTCATGCACATGAGTATGTACACTCACAATCATGTTGGAGGAATCAGACTGTGACAGACCCCAAGCCTGATGCTTTGAAGTTAAATAATAGAGACCCACACTGACCGCAATAGGCTTTGAAACAGACCTAGTGAGCCCCAGTCTTTTATCTCCTTTTATCTCCATATAAATGAGACATAGCTCACAAGCACAATGTCAGATTACCTCTTGATAATAAAATAAAGGCCTGATTCTGGGAGAAAAAACTTGAAGGAGCTTCGGGGTCTTGAAAGAGATATGCCAGCAAGCAGACTGTGTGAAGACATTTGTAGGGGACATGAGGTGGGACTCACATCACCCAACTGCAGCTGTAGAAAAATTAGGTCTTCAGTCCGTGCTGTCTATCTGCGTATCCTCCCTTAACATTCACCAAAGAGAGAGAGAAGTGGGCACTGGCCAAAGGGTAACATGCCTCACCTATTGTATATCTTTCTTAGCATGTGGCAAATTACCCTCTGGAGATGCCTATTTCCTTTTATTTGTCAAAACTAAAGTTTAGTATAGTATACAAGAATGGTTTTTGAATCTGTCTTTCCCTGCAGTCATGAAAAAATCCTTCTTGTAAAAAATAAGACCAAAATGAAATGTACCAGTTTCAGAGATGTTTCTACCCTTGAATAGCAGAAATCTAATTTTGACTGAAAAGGAATTAGGGTTAATATAATTAGCACATTCTATAATTCATTTAATCATCTACAAAAGGCTGTTATACATAAACAGTATACCAGACGTCCATTTTCAGATACTCTATTTACATTTCCAGGAGGACTTTAAGTCCTCTATTCTCCTCTAATTTCTCAAAAAGTAAAGCTATTCTTTTTAAAACACTTACTTAGAAAAATATTGAATTCAAGTCTCTTTCTTACTTAAGATAGTGGAAGAGCTCCAAAGATGTGTGTATGTGGATAGAAGAGACTTTTCTTTGCTGAAAACTTCCCTCTAAAATAAAATGTGCCCAGTACCTCTATTTCACTTTGTGGATCAAGTAGCTGGATTTTTTTTTTTTAATACTATATTTCAGCTATTTTGCTTGTTCCTTTGTAAATTATAAATCGCCACATTAAAAAGCTAATAAAAGAAATGATTAACCTTAGATATTGGCTGCCAAATTTGAGTTCAGAGCAAATTTTTATGACAAAATTAAATCTTAGAGTTTTCACTAGACAGGTATTATGCTGAGCATGGAGCTCCTGTTTTGTCGGTATGGATATGCATTTCAAGAAAGTTATATAAAGTTCTTATATGGGCATTTTAAACACCTTAATTTTAAAAAGAATTAAAACAAACCATAACTAAATGATGCAAGTCTAATGGCTATACTTTAAAGAAGGCATTTCTCTGTTGCTTAGTTATGAAATGAAGACCAGAACTTGTCCCATGTCCAAAACTACTTGTAGGGCCAAAATTAAATAAGTCCAACTAGTCTGCACAGTTACTTTTCCCCACCTCAAAATGTCTCTGGCAAGCTGTAGGCACGAGAATAACTGCAGATTAGTCATAAATCTCTTCCAAATAGATAACTGAAACCCTGTAGAAATTATATTCCGTGCTGCATTGTCTTCTAAACTATTCACCTCAAAACAAAAAAGGAGGGGTGCAGGAGCTAAAAAGCAGCATGCATTCCCCACGTCTGCAGACACCTTTCTCGTGTGTGCTGTCCCATCAGTTACGTGAGGTGTAGCCACCTACGAAAGTGAATGCAAAGACAGCAAGGGGACTGGGTTTGTATTCACTCAAGACTGGTTATCCGTGTGTGATTCTGGATGGCTGAAGGCGTATTTCCATAAGGATGCCTGCCTGAGTATTTCTGCATGTGTACAAGTGTTTGAAGTTTAGCCTTTCTGACTCTCGAGGCTTCTAAACCCTGCCTTAGGGCCCCTTCCCTTGGCCTGCTCCCATCTCCTGTAACATATGAGCTTCTCATTTAAAAAAACAGAGCACATGCAAAAAATAAACAAAAAAGCCAAAGAACCAAACAGAAAAACCTACCTGCTATGAGGCAGTTTCTTTACACAGAGATGCAAGCAAAACCAATGCAGCAAGAAGGCCACAGACTTCCTTTGTTCCATCTCACAGGTTAACCATGATCACTGAGCTTGGGTTGTGTTTTTTTTTCTTCTAAAGAGAGAGAGGGAGAGTGAGAGAGAGAGAGAGAAATAAGGCAAACGAAAAATGGAAAAATGCAACTGAGGCAGGAACAGTTGCCACAGAGGTCTGTTGGTCTGGCTGGTCGCCTGATATCCCTGCAGCACAAGTTAGGTGAAGAAAGCCCGCTCCAAACAACTTGAGACCCTTTATAAGTCATGAAGGTGACTCATAACTAACCGACTTGCCTTGCCTTTAGTAAATCCCCTGCTTTCCTTTTCTTAGAACAGAGCTTCAAAAAAAAAAAAAAAAAAAGAAAAAAAAGAAAAAAAAAACAGAAAAGAAAACCCAAGGAAAACAGAAAACTCCAATCAAACTGAGGATTTTTAAAAAATACACCATGTACTTTCCTTCCCTCAGACAGCTTGATATCAGGCTTTGAACTGAGTATAATAATAAATGCAAATGATTGTTTAGTAATGACGGGACACTTAAACAAGTTAGGGGTATGTCATGCGAGAGAGAGTTCATGCCAGTATCTTCAGAGATCTAACTGGAGAAGGAGTTTACTGTGGTGAGCTGTTTCTTACTTTTCTCTGTATTACTTTTTTATCCAGAGCTGTCCTGCACGGACTTTTTGTATTGCAATTAACCCTGGTACATCCAGGCAGAAAAAGAATTAATAATCAGAGATGCATAAAATTCTCCCTGTCCTCAAGAAGTGTGCAGAGACACCTGACAGCTGTAGCTGGAACAGTTGCAAACCTCTAAAACCAGGGACAAGTTCTAGGCAAATTAGGGTGCACATGGAAGACGGTAAAACAGTAGATCGTGGAAGCCTGTTATTAAAATTATATGGCATTTTTAACATTCTTGAAAGACCACTGGAAAGACAGGTTTGTCTAAATGTACAGGAGATATAAATTTATACAGTTCTTAGGTTCTGAACATATTCCCAGAAAAATCCAGTTTATGTGACTTTCCAGCAACGAAAGGTGTGGCTGCTACCTCCTGATTTTCCTCAGACACTGAGGGTTGTATGCTCTCAAAATACTATATTTTCACTATGAATAACAGAATTTCTTTTGCCTTGCGCTTTGGAAGTTCAGTGACATTTAAAAAAAATATTTTCCTTTCAGAACTCATTAAGATGTCTGAAAGACAATAGTTCTGTGTGCCAACCACTGAAATATAAGGAAATAAAAAAATTCTGTCAAATTCCATCTTACACACACTGTTCTTCTCTTTGTTTTAGGTGTGTAATTAGAAACGTCTTCATTTTCCCTGTTGAGCCCATGTAAGTTTTGGGTGCTAGTCCGCAGATCTGCACTTACCTGCTTACATCAGACCCTCATGCCTCATTAGCAACACGATGGATTTTGGCTCCCATGGTTATAGAGAAAAGTTTGAAGCTGTGGCTGGAGCAGTGGTGTTTCTCTGACACATCCCAGGCGAAACAGCTCTGAGAAACACAAACAATCTTATCTCCAAGGTCCCCTGCTCTGGGGACATTGCCACCGCCCACGCTGCTGGAGGAGAAGAGGGCAGTAAGCCTGGCTGGGCTCTAACGCTCATGGACGGGTGGGGAGGCTATGGCAGTCATCTTTCTGTTTTCTTCCTATGTCTGTGGGTCAGAAGGAGCCTGGATTTCTCTTGGGTCCTTACCCAGGAGAAAGAAAAAACACTGAGCTACTTGGTCCTCTCCGCCAAATGCCTTCTCTTACTTGGTACTTGATGTAGGGCCAAAGCTTGGGGCCAGCTTTTGTGGGGAAGAAGAGGGAGGCTCCATTTCAGTGAGATTAGACCCTGGGATTGTCTCCAGCCTAATTATACTACAACACAAAAGTCTTAATATTTACCTCTGATTCTTTTTTTAACTTGCATTTTTACTTGATTTCAGTATAAATTGGAAACCTATATTCCTAAGGAGATGAGACTTATGGAATCACAATTGGCATGTGTATGTCTGTGTGCATATCTGTAAGCCTCCTCTCTCATGACTTGAAATCATGGGTTAATTTGAACCCACAGTGATGGAGGGATATCTTGAGGATATGAAGCTCCTATGATTTTTGTGAAAACAAGTAAGCAGATTAGGAAAGACCTTATTAAGATTCCCACTTGTGGAAAGGAGAGTAATTGGAGTTCAACTCATTAATTATTACAGAGTCCACATGGGAACTCAATTACAAATCCATACGCAACTAGATTTTGTTCATTTTGCCACTCACAAAATGACCTGGTTTCTAAGGGATTGCATTAAATGCATGAAAACACCAGTTAACACATCAATCAATAGACAATTTTGGGTTAAGGAGCAAATAAAACCTTAATGTTGCTAAGAATAATATACATGGCAATTTAGCAGGAAAGCTGTCAATTAGGCATTGATGCCTAATTAGGGGTAGCCTGATTAAGGTTATGTGGGTGCATTTGTGTTTGAAGGCAGGCAGGCAACCAGCTTCAAAAGCCCAGACTGACGGGTGCTGTGAGGTGGTCTGGTGGCACTGCCGTGGTCCAGGGCACGGCTGCGGCTGCCCCATGCTCTCTTCCTGCTCCTCTGAGTTTCACTCCCTAAACTCTTTTTTGCATCTTACAGCAATTATCACTGTAGTTCTGCACTTGAGTATGGAACAGAACCATAGCATAATTTCCTGGGAGAAGCATAAACACCTTTTGTATTTTCAAGTGTGAATATGATTTCAGTGGCTACACCAAGAGATGCAAAGCAATAACGCCTTGCAAGAATGTCACAAAGGATCTCTAGGGTAATTTTAAAAAAACTCAGTCTCTAAACGTATGCCGTATATTTTTAAATTCCTGGAATCTTTCTAGTCATCCAGCATACATAGAAACATATATTTCCTAACTGACATGGTAAAGATGGTTAGGTTTCCTGTCTTCTGTGATGCTCTATGAGATATGCCTGACCAACAGAGGGCAATACGTTCATACAAGCAATAGGCTCCGGTCCGAAGCTTATGGAAATCAAGGAGAGTTTGAGCTCAGTATGGCACTGGTCAGACCCAGAACACTCAATGCTAATTTCACTTGAGATAGTGGCTAAGACTCCTAATGACATCTATCAGAGACAGAAGCAGATAGCAATTTGAGCTCTATTAGAAAATAAACAATGAAAAAGGTGGAAATGCCAGATTTAATTAAAACTCTTTAATGACAGAAGTACCATCTTCAAAAAGAGCTTGTTCATGAGTAACTGGAGGGGGTTTAAAATAGGGGTCACTGGAAAAGCTAATAACAATCTAGAGGCAGCAAACTTCTCTTTTAATAACTGCAATTTTCTTCAGACTTTCCAGACTCATCTTCTTCTCCTTTTTGAAATATATTGTTTTATTCTTCTAATGAGTTTTTTGAGTTGAAAATTCCAAAAAATGCTAAAATTAGGCTTTGCAATAATAAAAGCTGACTGTAAATTTTTATTTTGAGTACACTTTTAATACTTTTATGGATATTGTGACATTGATTAGACAAGATATTTTTGATCAAAAGTTCTTTAAAAGGTAACATTTTAATTAGCCAAAAATTACGCTATACGGTTTATCAGTTCCTGTCACAGTGAAGTGTCTAAAACATAATTTGAGATGGATGTTTGAAGCTTTTTCAAACCATCTCTCCCTCTTTTCTTCTAACCCGTTGCAACTGCCTCTGGCACCTCAACTTATGCAGTCCTGGGTCTTAATGACAACTGAGTTGCTTTTACAGGAAAACAGTTTTTTCTTGTGGGCACCAAAATTCTGCCCAAGTTACTCTTTAAGTGACTATAACTTCTTCTGTGTAACTGAAGTCCTACTGGCGACCCATAAAGGAGCCAGAACACGATTGCTCATACCTATCTTCCTTTTCTGATTCAAAGGTCATAAGTCCTAGATGCAGCTTTAAACACTGATGAACAGTGCCTTCCCTTTCTTTGCAGTCTCTCTTGTCCACGCAGTGGAGATGCTGCTTTCTAAAGCTGCCACGCAAGCAAGATATTCTGGGGGACCTACTTTCCAGTGGAACTCGTGGCCTTATCTGAGGAACTAGGGCTAGACCAGTACCCCAGGAGGTGGGGAGGCTCAGGAAAAGCAGATGAGCTGCTTGTGGTCCTCCTCTGCTCGTGTCAAAACTGACAGTGAGAAATCCAGGAGGACATGCCAGAGCAATAGGCTGCACAGACGTTCGAGTGCAGCTTGGAGGCCGTTCCAGTGAAAAAAATGGAGATCAGGTTTTGAACATGAACTCCAGAGCCCCCGTGCTCAAGGCCATGGAAGGAGGCAGCAGTGATGGAGAAAACTGCTTTAAAAGCTACATCCTAGAGAAAATAGGTTCCTTCTACTTCTTTAAGAAAAGAAAAAGACTCGGTCCTGGAAAGCAATGAAAACTGGAACTAATAACAAGGACTGTAATACAAAAAGGGAATGGATATTATTGTGAACTGCCTTTGAGACTGTCTTTACATGGCAGAATGGGCTATGTTTATAAAATACACATTTTAATGCATCCTGGATAAGTCTAAGTGTGACTGAATAGAACTCAGGTATAATTAAAAGTATGTTTAATAATGCCAAATTACTGTGTGTAATTTCTAAGTGCTTTGAGTTGTATCCAGATATCAAAGAATAATGTTTGGATTTGTATCCTAATGGCATTTCTTCTAACAGTGTTCTCAACTTGCAGTTGCAGCTCTTATAGTTTCTGGATATTTTCTTTATTACAGCCTTTTATTCTTGGGGGAGAATGGATATCTTTTATTCCCAGACTGTCAGCAATTTTAATTTCTAGCAGTCTGTGAGATAGTCCTTTATTTTTTGTTATGTTTAGCATCCATGCTTTGCCCTTCAATTTTTGATTTTGTGAAGGAAGGCAATGAAACCTGAACTGGAAATAATTTTGACACACTGGAAGTCCCTTCCCATTACTTTGTTGGCAGTAAAACCTGCTGTCATCCTTTCAAATATGGCAAACCAGAGGGAATATGAATATTGCTGCAAACCACAGGGCCAGAGGACAAGGTAGTCTGATTCCCATACTCTTCCATCCAGTGCGCTTCCGTAATTCTCAAATCTCGCTAACATCGTGGGGGAATGCAACATATTTTGCTGATTATGTTTATATGTGATTTCTGTGTATGAAGAGCAGCTGGTTGGATTTCTGCTACTCTTTTGCTCAGATGGGTTCTGTCCGCTGTTCTGGTTTGTGGAAATCTCCTGTGGGAACCTTCTATTTTTTCAGGCAAACTAGTTCCTCATACCACAAGTGGTGCCAGGCAGAGAACCTCTTCAGCCTCTCTTTCTCAGGAGGTACCAGTTAAGGGACAATATACGACGGTAGAAGAGAAATCTCTGCTGGGTTTGGCAGGAGGAAAAGGGATTGGGGGAGGGGAGCATTCACTAAATAATAAAAGAATAAAAGATGCTTTTGTAGCAGAGTTCAGAAAAATTGAATTTGCATGTATCTCCTCATGGCTTCTTAAGAACTTCTTGGAACTTTCCTGTTCAGCTATGTAATATAGTCCGCAACTAGGTGAGCAAGGGGTAGCCATTGAAAATATGACTGAGGAAGTTAATCACCACAGAAGTGCATTTAGTCTATGTTTAAGCTGGGACTACAGAAAGACATATGTAACCTTATGCAGGAAAATTTTATGTTTCTACTTTTTTTCCTCAGTCTTGGTAGGCACGGGCTGAAGGGACTAACATGACTCCTGCTTGGAGAAATGATCTTCACAAACTGCTTAGGTCCTTCACTAAGCTAAAACATCCCGTAGGTGTCTTAGCTGGGAGCCAGAGATAAGCTTAGACCTAAAACTAAAAGAGAAATTTTCCTCCCATCCTAACCCAACTGTTGCACTTGCGTTGTCACAGAGAGGGGGAAAAGAAATCAGACCTGTGCAGAAAACTCCGACTGCCTTCAGTGTTTTGGAACCTCCTTCTACCTGCAGGTTATATGCTATATGCCTTCCTTGCGTGGCATTTGAGAACTACTGTATTCCTTATTATAAGTACCCTGAATAGTCAGGGCAGTACTTGTATGATTTTTATATAAGCCACACAGAAAAATGTGTAGATCACACACACATAAGTGCCCCCAAGCACAGACCAGATATCAAATCCTTCAGTTCTTATTTCCTCTTGAAAAATCAGAATTACATTTTTGGGAATCAGAAGAACATTTTTATAGATTATTGATCACTTCAGCTGAAGAAAACTGCCAGTCTGTGGAATTTATTATTTCAGAAGTTTTATAGTATTTCTGAGGGTTGTAAACATTTTTTTGGCATAAGCCAGGTTGGTGTTGTGAAAGAAATTGTGTATTCTCTTATTCCTGCTTTTCCCAAAATAAGTAGTTTTAGATGTGAAATTGGACTAAGGGACAGCTGACTTCAACAATAACCAGTAACTGTTTGAACTTACTGAAAAGTTACAATGATATACCAAAAGTACATGGGGGCATATCCTCAGCAAAAGAGTGGGAAGTAGAACAGCGAGAAGTTGCAGTTCAGAATTTATGAGAATGTAAGCTTGAGTACAAAGCAAAAGAAAGGCTAGGTGAGCCTCATATTTCCTCAAAAGAGAAGGGTTGGCAATATTTTATCTGAATTAGGGCTATCTGCAGCTATTTGTGAGTGCCACTTGAAGGTCAAAACCCCTTTCCCTTAAATATGACCTATTTTACTTTTGAAGATGGTTCTCATGCTGTTCCTTTCTGAACTGCATCTGTGTACCTGTTCAATGATTTTGTTTAATTGCTTTGCAGTATAGTCAGACACAGTGAGATAAGGTAGTCTTGTAGCATGAAGTTCCTTTCAACCTGCTATTATTCAGTGGTTCTGACAGCAGAATTCAGCTCACTGTAGAATATAGCACAGATACAGGATTTCTTGAGAAGAATGCAAAATTCATAGGCAGTAGACAAAAATTTCTGATAAATGGAGTTAATGGTATGCATTTTGGATTTTGGATCTTGAGTTTAAGATCCTTGCTCACCTCTTATTATGGTTTAAGCTGTGGGCCTCTGTGCTGTCTTCTCCTGTTTAGACTGCAAAGTAAATTTTATTCATGTCAAATGTTAGGATGCTTTTAACTGAGTGGGTGTTTTGACAATCCATCATCTGCAGGACATTAAGAATTATTAAGAATTCCACAGTGCAACATATCCTTATTCCAGTTCCAGACTTTCTTTTTGTCTGGATGTCTACGGAAATTTAGATAAGGATTATGAATTTGTACAGCCTTATTCAAAGCTCCTAACCTCCTGCAGTCGGCACATCATTCTACAAATCCAGCAAGAGGTTTCAGCAAGAACTAAATCTGAAATATCTACCACACGTTGAAAATTTAGAGCTGGATCTGAGCTCATGGCACAGCTCTGTTTCAGCAACATACCAGGCTGTCAAATCAAGAAGAAAAACAAATTTTTATTTTCCAGGCTGAGAGAGTATGCTAATGTTTAGTATGAAAAGAATTATTTTGCAGTTGTTAGAAACAGCAATGTTGTAAAGAAGGGCCACTCCTGAAAACACCCACAAATATCTTTTGTGGATAAAGAAAAAAAAAATTGCCCAATGAGTAGAAAAAAGATTCTTAAAGAAAAAAACCCTCCCCGCAACCATCGCTGTTTCCCATTGAGACTGTTTTTCTTTGTTCTAAGACCTGCAAGGTTACAAGTGTGTAAATATATCATGTATTGAAAGGGTTAATGGATTTTATCTGCTTCTTTTATACTCACAGGAAAACTACTTGGGTCGATTTCCTGTAACATAGAGAGCTGTATCACAACATGAAACACTCAGCTGACAGTTTTATGGCAAGAAATGGAAGGAGCAGCTCTGTGAGAGTGTGCTTCAAAAAGAATAATGTGGGTGGGGAATTTTTACAAGGTACGCACAAGTTCAGAAATTTCTGAAGAAGTCAGTCTCCAATCAATGATCTTTCTTTCTGTAAAGTACATGGGATTTTGTGCTTTTTTCAGTGATGAATATTTCCTTCCCAGAATCCCCTTAATGACAACAATGGTTGTTACTACAGGGGCATGACATTAAAAAAAGAAAAAAGATTGTCTGGTGATATGGTAATAAGTATCATTATGTCACAGAGAGAGATGTTGAATGAAAAATTACATGTTTGGATGTCTTCTATGCTCTTGTGTGTTCCTAGGAAAACTGAATAGCTTTATAAATATAAATCTGCTAAACATATTTTAAGCATGATTACACAATTGCATTTTCTCTCTAAATGTCAGTAAGGTTTATTGATAAATGTCAATAAGGTTTATTAATAACAATAGCAGCAGTAACAATAGTAACAACAACTAATAATTTAATGCATAACTCATTTACTGAATAACCGTAATTAAAATTTTTCATCAATTATAAGCACTCTCCAGTCAAGAAATTAATGAGTAAGTAAGTAAAACAAAAGCAACACATAGATAAAACAAGTGGAGAGGGCTGGTTTCAGTGAGGTAACACACCTCTGAGAAAGGACTTCAGGTGGGACAGTGTTACACTTAAAATGAAGTTGTAGCTGGGAGCAGAAACTCATTGGGTGGGGAAGATCTCACCGTAACCAATATCACTATAACTATACTTCTATTTAGCTTTTTAGAAAAAAGAAAAGATAGAGTCTACCGTTTTTCAGGTTGACACCCTGAAAGCTAGCTGCTGCATGTGAGGGTGTTTCAGTGCCACGAGGAGCCCTAGAGCTTCTACTCACAACTTTCTGTAAGTGGCAATGGGAGAATTAGAATAATCAAACCTCGAGGGCCTGACAGCATGTGTTACCAGTATCACGTTGTCTTGAGAAACCAACTAGTAATTATGTGCCTAAAAATCATGTTATTAAGTCACATCTAACATAGCCTTCAAAGGAGAGGCTGTGGTCTTCAGTGGGGCCAATAGTTTTACTTTGAGTCACAGCCGCAACTGATTTCTTCTCCATTAGAGGGAAGAATGAAGGAATATATCTGTCTTGTTCAAAAGGGAGCAACACAATCCTGCACTGAGAAAAAGTTATGGCTGTATCATCTGTAACAGTGTGCTCTGTTTTTAAAGAAGGACGTGGTAGCACTGAGGACTGGATACCCTGTGGTTTTGCTCAGGTGAGGAGCACTTCCTCACATGGCCAGTCCTGTTGTTGGGTTAAATAAGATTACACTTGTGTCTGTTAACTGTAGGATCTGGACCATCTCTTCCTCCTATATTTCCGTAACTGGAGAAAAACAAAGAAAAATACCCCAGAGCAGAGCCTGACTCAACAGCAAATACATGAACAGGGAAGTAGCATTATACCTCATAAACTGGCTAACAGTGTGACAATGCAGCAGAGTATATCTGTATCCATGTAGGTCTCGGTTCTGTGAATGATCCGTTATACTTTCAAGCTCACTCATCAGCCCGAATGTGGCTAACACAGGCACACACGATTGCCCCCCTGCAAAGTGAAGCTGGAGGTGAGATTCGGCAAGTGCAATGCAGTTGGAGGTCTGGGCTAATCGGGGGCTGCTCCCAGCAGCTGGCAGGCTGTGGGTAGGTATTTGGACTCCCAGGGGGTCTCTGGCACACAGAGGTGGTTGGAAAGCCCCTCAAGGTACATCCCTGCTAGGAAGTGCAAAGCCCAGGAGCCAGAGAAAGTCATGCTTCAGCAAAAACTCCATACATCTCTGCATAGCGGGGAATGTGAAAATCCTCTGCAACCAAGGTTCTCCTGCCCTCCAGAGCTGCTGAGTTTTTGCCGAGGCACCCTAAAAGTCCTACTTTAATTTGGGGCAGTTTGGTCCTGAGGCAGTCCTAGTGGGAGGAAGCGGTACTCTGAGGCCACAAGCCTCAGTGATTGGAGCTCACAGCGGAGAGATGAGCTGGCAGGAAACCAGGGGGAATGCTGCTCGCTGTTTAGTGAAAGTCTTGAAACAGAAGTGTTTCCAAGAGGCTTATGGTCATCATAAAATTGTACTGTGTTGCAGGTTTCTTTACCAACTCTATGTGATGTCTCCAAGTGCAAAGACCTGAAGTCAGAAGCAAAATACCAGCACATTGATTTAGAAGTGCTAAAACAGGTTTTCCTGTTCCTTTGTGTGTTCTGCATTTTAGGATCATGTTTTCAGTGTGTTTATGTGCAACTGTGAGGGCTTGCAAGCTTCCCTGAGTGAAAACTGGAAGTATGATGTTAGTGCAGAATCCTTGAGTCTGGGTATGCTAAGAAAAGCACCTAATATCCCAACACTTCAGTGCTGCACTCTGCCCAGAAAAACGTAGCCACTGCACGACTTCATTCTTTCAGCTTGTCCTCCCTTTCCCTGCATTCTCTTATCCTGCAGGAAGAAGGGGTGGCAGAGTAGAGCAAGGAAGATTCGATATCAGCCAAAACATTTCCCTCTGTCACTTTAGCTCAGTATTTGACAACTGAGCACAAAGTGAAACTTAGGAGGGAAATATTCCCTTCTAATCATTTAACACATCAAGCAACTATGTTGATGCTCACAAAGAGATAAATTGCTACGAATAATCAGTCATGTTTCCAATGTTCCAAAGCTGAAAAAAGATTTTCAAAAATACTTCTCAACGAAAGAAACCATTTTGGAATGACACTTTCATGTCTTAGGGGATCTCAAAGTAGCAAATTTATCCAAGAGGTTGAAAGTCCAGTTCATATTTTTCCAGTTCTTTTCAGCTTGCACAACAGCACCCATCTGGCTAGCAAGTTTGCTGCTGAAGCAGTGCTGATGAGATGAAAAGGGATGACCTAGTTGGAGGAGATGAGACAGACCAGTACCTGTAAAACCCCCCAACCTGAGGGAAGTTAGTTTAGGGTGAGGAAGCTGGTTGCAAACAACGGTCCATTTCTTCTAGGACTTTCACTATAAAGATGTAGCTCAGTCTGCTGTTGGAGGTTTGAATAAGATCGTTATAAGTGTGTACACACACATGGATATATCCCTCCCCTCTCCGCCCTAGCCCGTGGCAGTGTTTGCAGTAGGCCTCCAGATAACTGCGTGCCATATGGGCACTTCTCAGAATACTAAACGTATCTATGAACGATTTTCAGGAAAGATAAGACAACATCAGCTGGAGGATCAGTAGATTTGCCATTTAATTTATGATACAAGAAGACATACATGGTTACATCACACACAGACACTCTTATTTCCTGAGTCCCTAAAACTCCAATGATAACTTCCTTTCTATAGGATGTATCTATACTCCAGCATAAAATGAAAACCTTCAGGTATCAAATACAACCTGTTTCTCTGAAATGTCATCCTTTGAAAGATGAGCATTTATAAAGCAGAGCCCACAACTAACAACAAGAAATGTATCTAGTATTTTCATGCCCACCACATACGTATCATATCCTCTTTTCCAAATGACATAGCTTCATGCGCAAAACTCTTAATTTCTGAAGTGACTCATGAAATGCATGCAGGCTCTGTTTATGCTTTCTTCACCTTCTTAACAAAGAATGCCAAACCACTGAACGTTAGGAAGCATTCCTACTTCATTTCTTAGAAGTTTTTGCTGTTCCCCTTTCTAATGAAGGCTGCCGTTATAGTCGTATGTCAAGAATGATTCATATAACACAAGATAAGTTTACATGTGCCTTACTTTGTGTACTTTCACTTATTCATAAACATACACACTCATTCTTGGTTTAGATTTTATTTAATTCCTGTATAAAGATGTGTGTTCATTTACTTACAGAAACACCACTTATCGTATTGCATAGAATTTTGTGCATAACATTTGTTGCCTGGGCGCTTGGATGCTTTACCTTAGAAAAAACCAGACATTCAAAAAAGAATCCTAAAACCCAGCTTGTCAAGGTACATATATTTTTATCTCCTGTATGTCATACTACAGGTGGATGGCTTTATCTTATATTTACTGCCGACCTAATTTTACTGGTTTAGGTGATTGATACTAATTTTTATAGTAATTTATTTGCCCTGCTGCTGCAGGTGGCGATCTACCAGATTTCCAGATGTTTGCCAGCACAGGCTACTCGATACTTAAAAATCCCAATCAGAGATGCCAGGTGTAGGGCAGGGTATAACTATTTCATATGAAAACTAGAACTGAGAAGGTTTCAATGCATGGGAAAGGTCAGTCCTTGCTCGAGACTTGCTGCACGTGCAGGTGAACAAGTCTGTTAGTGGAATCCTTTGTTGCCAGGGATGTTCCAGGGACAATCATTTTAATGGACTTGGATCGTTCTACAGGAGGAGGACAATTCTGAAGTCCCTTTGGGCTTGAATGTAAGCAGGTTTAAACCTTTGACAAGGGATTCATCTCATGTAAGATGGACTTTGATGGTATTGACATCTGTGTCTCTGTTAGTTACCCTGGATTCTCTGGAAGGTCCGTAAATGGGAAGAAACAACATTTTTGGACACAGTTCATCCGGCCTGTTTTAGATTCCTGCTTTAGATGGAGACGTTTTGTACCCTAGAAGAGCTATTTATCTCCATGACTATACAGAAATCTATACTTCTATCTCAGATGCTGAGGTCTACTTATGCTAGAGACTACATTTCTTCAGGTGAATCCTATTGACAGAGCCCAGGCCAAGTCAAAAGTTAACCAGAAAGCACAGTGAAGTGCACTAACCTCAGCACTAATCCCTTTTCAAACAGGGGGTTATATAGCTATAGTCGATATCCAGTCCTGATTACCAACATCATTAACAACATAAACACAATTGCAAAGTTTTCGTGGAGTTATTCTACAAGATTTAGGGTGTGTATTTACTTTACAAAATTGCTGTTTCAATTTTTATTTGGCTTTATTTTTAACATATGATGTTGCAGATGAATACTTGAATTTACTGTGATACGATCCGAATACGGCTATAAGATTCCATGATTAAAAAATAAAAATCTCAGGAGAAAACACCTGAAATCCATTCATCAAAGCTACTAAATGGAATTTATCAATTTGCAGTTTTACTTACAATGGGTTCAAATACATCATCTGACTAAATGTACCTGTAACGATCTCTGTTTGCCAAAGACTAAATAAGGAGAGAGGCTGGACATCTTCTGGCACTGTGAGGGCATTCTTGGCAGGCAGTGGCCATGCTAACTGATGTGTTTCTTATTTATGGAGTGCAATGTAAGAAAATTTATCTTGATCTAAACATGAAAGCTTTCTGTGTATATTTATATGCAGAAGTCCAAATTTTGATAACCATATTTGAGTTCTTAAAGGCTTGTCATATTCCGATGATCAGTTCTGTTTAAAGTCAGTAGGCTGGATTTACTGCCTACTTGTCTGCTCCCCTGATCTAGCAAAGCCACAGAGTAAAAAGGGCTGATAGGGGAAGAATCTAGTCACAGCTTTTATACCTTTATTTAGATGTGCATCTAAGGACCTACTGTAATGTTGCATTCCTACCTCCTGGTAAATAGGTAAGGCAAAAGTTTTCAATTTCAGATTCAACCAAAGGAGGGTGTCACCTGAACAGTGCTCCACAGACATCAGCTTCAGCAACACTGCAAGTTGCTTGACCACACAAGATTTTGGCTGCCTGGATGTTTCTGATATGGCAGCAAATGAGGTTCTTGCGGGAGAACTGAATTCGTCTGTGAACCTCGTGGTACTTGATTTGAATGTCTGCATGAACACATTTGTATTATTTTGAGTGCAGGGAACACTTTTTCTTACATTCTGAACTGTAGACTAGAGTTACCCCATTTCAGAGCGCTGTGCCATGAAAACAGTTGCCTCACTTGAACGTCACCAGCGTTGCATGCTCCTGAAAAATTCTGTTGCTCCCCTCTTTCAAACAGGAAATGCCACTTAATTTGTCAGATTTTTCAAGAGAGGACTATGTTTTAACCACAATATTTGCAATGTGAAATAAGATTACTATATTCTGACTGACTTCTGAGACATGCACATGCACAGGGGAAAAAAGAGTAATTATTTAAAAAAAAAAAGGTCTTACTTGGATTTCAGCAAAACTCGGGGAGCAGGATGACTGATAAGGGCTTGGTGCAGTGAGAAGATTTTGTATTTAAGCTCAATGAAAATGAAAGATGTTTCATTCCAGTCAATTATATCATGGCTTTACTGTAAATTTGGGATGCTCAGTTCCTCCTGGGGAGTAGGGTACTAGGTAAGTGAATTTGTCAATTAAATATCAAACACGGGTGTAATATTTAATTTAAAAACACAACAAACTTTCTGGATGGTGGACAGGTTCCCACTGATTTTTTAAAAGCGGTACAAGTGTTCCAGAGTTTTCAGCTGGAGCAGATTTGTTTAGAAAATATATAAAATGAAGTTAAATAGAAGCAAATGCTATAATATCATCTGGAATATATAATTAGATGCAACACTGATGGAGTAGGAAGTCAATTTTCTTGCAGGATATAATGTGGTATTAGCAATAAATAATTGTTACCTCATTAGTTGAATGGATTCTTAAATGTAGTTTGTTATTCAAACACATATTAACTAAAGTCTTGTGTTCTTAATACTGAAGCCCATAGGGAATGTACCATAGAAATAACAAGTATTTATTTTGTCTGAATATTATGTAAAACTAATAAAGATTCACTGCAGGGAATTAATGACTTTATTCATGCTGGTCCCACATATATATCCTAATGCTGTATCTATGGAAGACTCCCACTTGCTTCAGTGTGAATTTACTTGAGTGAAAGCTGGATCCAATGTATGAAGACAGAAAATCTGAAATCTTTCTAAGAATAAAGAAATATATACCATACACATACCTTTGCAAGATATACGCACTTACGCAGAGACATTGTGAAAACATACTGTTAAATTCAATAGAAAGTCTTGTGTAACCTTATTTTTTCTTGCATGCAACTATTACTTATTTTTGATTAGCCAATGACTCAACAGCTCGATAAGTGATTTGGAAACAGATTTCTCTATTTGAAGTAGAAAATCTCATCTGTTTTGGTTTTTTTTTTTTTTTTTTTAATTAAACTTGACATTCGGGTAATATTTTTTATTCAAAATTGAAAATCAGCTCCCAGAATGACAAACTATTTGGAGTCGCAAGAATATGGAGTCTCAGACAAACGTCCCTTCTCCATGTTTCTGTTCAAGAAATTAATCTGATTTTTGTAATGGTCATTTTAAGCTGAAAATCTCATTAAACAAATTGGTGTGGGGTTTGTTTGATATATCTCTCAGGAACGTTACAAGGAAAATCTAAAACTTTTCTCACTTTTACACCTTCCATCTTGAAACTTCATGTACTCACATGAAATTACTCAGGGTTCTTACCAACCGCAAGGGAGAGGTGAGCTCCCAAACTTGTCTTCTGCTCTCACAGAGGACAAAGTCATGCCTTCCCTTCATTTTTGCTGGGGCTATAGGCCCATGATATTTCATAGTGTTGACTTAGGGCCTCCAAAACAATACTGATCTAAATAGATACTGTGATGTTGTGGGATGAGCAATGTGTAATTTAAGAATTGTCTTTTGGAAAATATAATGGTTATACTCATATTTTACTTAAAGCAGATTTTATGTTTCTAGCATAACACCCCATCTGCCCCCGCTGGGTTCCCATGAGTGTTCACAGTGGTTTAACCAAAGCAGTTTTTAAAGCATACTTCTTACTACTCACTGGGCAGTTCCGTATGCAGGCAAATTGTAAGGCATGACCAGAGACTTAAACCTTCGGTATTTCCTGGCAGAACAGAAGCGTGAATGATTGTGCACACAGAAGTGGGAAATGATCTGTTTAATATGTCAGAGAAGAGGGCATCTATTCTCTTTTCGTGAAGCATTGAGAGTAGTGAAAGTAATGATACTTGCTTGTCTGTGTTCTCATGACTTTTTTTTGTTAGTTCCTTTTTAATTCCTCCAATACACTTCAAATTCTTTTATTCCAGGAGCATGTCCAGATAAAACATGAGGTATTTCAGCAACATTCAGTCTTTATGGAGTACTCCTCAACATGACATTAAGATGTTTGTGGCCTACATCTCACTTTCATTCCTAGTACCCTGGCAGGATCCTACTCAGCGACCTGCTTCTTTGACAAATACTTTTATGAGCTTTGGAAACTGTTTTCTCTAATCATAGAAATGCTGATAACAGTGCTTGACTTCATGTGAAAGACTAATTCCAGCAAAGCTAACAGGACTACTCAAAAGTTTAAAGTGGAGTATATCTGTTTGCAGGATCAGAGCCTGAATTTCTGCAGGATTCATGGAGATCACTGCGGTGCACAGAAGACAGAGAAATGATTTTTTAGATGCCTTGTAACACACACTTGAGAAATGCCATTACCTAAAGGACATTTGCATCTCATTTTTGGTTTGGTAGTCTGTTTCCTTCTTGAGACCTACACTTGTCATGAGTAATTTTTTGGTATTTTAAGGCCACTAAATCACAGGTGGAGAGAGAAGGTGGTGGTCATAAGAGAACCATTATTTTCTCTGGATATGTACATGCCATTAAGTTTCCTGATAATCCTGGCTGTTTCTTGTGTCCCAGGGTGGAGATGTTTTACTGTTTGATGCATGTGAGTACAGTTCAGTGGTCATACTGATTCATTTTACTTTTTCACTCTTTCATCTTTTGACATTTGCTTACGTTAATTTTTGTGAACCTTTGTGCTTTTCCCACAAAGAGAAAAAAAAATCAAAATCAAGTTTGCCACCAGACTACAGACAATAATTTAAAAAGAATTATTAATTTGGTATATATTTATAAATAAATGTATCCCTTTGCTTTTACCGCAATCTTAGAGTTACGATGAAGCAACATGGCTTACACAGAGGGGACTTTTAATTAAAATACATACAGAAATAACTGCAAATGAGGGCTGTGACTCAAAGAGCAACATATGTTTTAGTGATCTTATGCCCAAGGTGTCTGGAACCTAACATGTCTAGTATTGGCTAGGGCAGGTTGGACCACTGCTGTGATTCATCCTGGCAATTCTCAGTTGATTTTGTACATTGAATGGGGATTCCCACTGAAAAAGGGTAATTCTAAAAGAGTGCTTGTAAGTGAATTTCTGCATTTCAGCGTATTTCTGATCTCAGCCCAGTTGTGAAGATCAGGACTTTATCATCCTAAATATGCGTCTCCTGATGTGTTCACTCTGCTCCTCATTCATGTTCCCTCTGCCCAAATCTGTGGGGTTACTGCACTGTGCAATGTGTGGGAATGATGTCCTCATACTAGTGCAGCAGAAAAGCAAAGACTGCACTACAAGCAATTCCCTCTGACTTCCCTTCTCATTACAGTAACCTGTGCCGATTTCCCAGCTTCCTCTCCTCCTAACATAATTTTTCTTCTTCTGAGTTTCCTTCTCTCCCTTACTTTTCTCCAATTCTTTCATATTATGCTCATTGTCACTTTTACTTCTACCACATGGATTGGATTGTATCACTCTCAGCTCATATTCCCTTTTCATTATCTCCATCATCACCATTCACTTTCTGAGCCATTCATCCAGCTCCACAGGTTCTACATATTCCTTCAGCCTTTGTTGTAATCATTGCTTTGCCCCTGTACATAACTTGTTTCCTTCTCTTTCTTGAATGACAATGCTCATCTTCTGTGGCATTCGTCTCTCAACTGTCACACACAAGAAAAGGAAAAAGTTTCCCCTTCAACTGTTATTTCTGCCGTTCTCTTAATATGGACTCTTATTCCACAGACCATGCCTTATTTTTGGTTATGGGGGGAGTCCATCTTGCTGTGGACATTTGTTTCAAAATACATAGGTTTTATTTAATGTTGAGAAACATTTTGAAAACTTTCACCTCTTCTCCAACTCTTACTCTTATTCTGGATAATACCAATGCCTGCATATCCGTCAAAATGCCAAAGCTGCCTGTTCGTTCACCTTATATCTATTTTTCTCTCAATTTTTCCAAAACCTCCAGCAAGGGACGTGCAGGACTTTTCCACCATCCTTAGTGTCCCCATGCTAGCTTTTACATCCTTTTGGTAGAAGAAATGATCATTCCCTTCACCTTTTCCTTTTCCCTTTCTCTCTTATTTCCATGTCTTCCTCTCAATGTAAGATACTATGCCATTAATGCTGAGCCTTGACTCAGTCCTTAGTGCCCAGTTTCTCCATCCTTGTTCTTTTGCTGCTGAGCATTTTTGAAGGAAAACAGCACTTCCTTCAGTACAGCCTGTTCCCTCCTCCATCAGCTTTTTCATCTTCCAGGACAAAAAAAATAATAGTCCTCTACTGGATTTCATGGCCAGAGATACCACTTACATGTAATCCTTGACTTCTTACTTCAATACTGCTTTCCTCATTGCCCCTACCCTCTTTTTTCCCTTCTATTCCAAACCTATCTCTCTTGATCAGAAACAAAATAGATGAAATCCTTTATGATCTCACCCCTCTTGGCTCCTTGACTTATTTATCCAAGCCACTTTCAATCATTTATCAGCAGTCCTGGTTAACAGGGGAGGTCCCAGATGACTGGAGGTTAACAAATGTGACACCCATCTACAAGAAGGGCTGGAAAGAGGATCTGGGGAACTACAGGCCTGTCAGTCTGACCTCGGTGCCAAGGAAGGTTATGGAACAGATCATCTTGAGTGCCATCACGAGGCACATACAGGACAACCAGGTGATCAGGCCCAGTCAGCATGGGTTTATGAAAGGCAGGTCTTGCTTGACTAACTTGATCTCCTTCTATGACAAGGTGACCCATTTAGTGGATGAGGGAATGTTGTTTACCTGGACTTTAGTAAAGCATTTGACACTGTTTCCCACAGCATTCTTCTGGAGAAACTGGCTGCTCAAGGCTTGGACGTGTATATGTTCGCTGGGTAAAAAACTGGCTGGATG